>NC_003076.8:0-303030 GCF_000001735.4 Arabidopsis thaliana | reverse complement strand
AGCCCACAGGATTTTACCAACCGGGGTATAGTGTTGGTTCAAAGCTTCATCTGCAAATGATGTGCCTTGGGCGAAACTGGGATCCTCAGACTAAATACAGGAAAAACACTGACATTGATAGTAAAGCACCAGAGATCCCTGTCACATTTAATGTCTTGGTAGAAAAGGCGATCCGAGAGGCACATGCTCTCATAGATAGAGAATCAGGAACAGAAGATGCGGAGAGGATACTTCCAGTGATGTCACCAGACATTTGCATAGTCAATTTCTACTCAGAAACTGGAAGACTTGGTCTCCATCAGGTGTTGTGCAGTTTGACTTTAAACCTCTTTGAAGGGTTCTCTTGACACTAATAATGCGTTGTTTTGTATTGGCGTATAACTATGGCAGGACCGTGACGAAAGCGAAGAGAGTATAGCAAGAGGGTTGCCGATAGTGTCCTTCTCCATAGGTGATTCTGCAGAGTTCTTGTACGGAGAGAAGAGAGACGTAGAAGAAGCTCAAGGAGTGATATTAGAATCAGGAGATGTGTTAATATTCGGGGGAGAATCGCGAATGATCTTCCATGGCGTCAAGTCAATCATACCAAACTCAGCTCCCATGTCTCTACTCAACGAGTCCAAGCTCCGAACAGGACGTCTCAATCTTACTTTTAGGCATTTCTAATCATCTTTCAATTTTATCAAATATATAAAGAATTATTGAAAAAATAAGTAAACCCTAAATTTGAAGAATTTCTCTTTATTAATTTTAAAAATACATAAAAATCCAAAATCTCAAAATAAAATGAAAAGAAATCGTTGAATAATTTTGCTGTAATTTAGGTGAAATAAAAATATAGATGTGCAACATTATTTTCCTTAAATTTATGTATATTGAAAAAGAAACAAATTTTGTTGATTTCCCAGGTGGTATATATTACTATCATTAATTAAAAAAAAAAAAAAAAAAGAGAAAAGAGAGAAGAGGAGACAAAACGCAACACACATTGACGACTTTCCGTTTCTTCATCTTCTTCTTCTTCTTCTTTTTTTTTTTTTTTTGCTGCTGACGACAAAATCCCAAAATTTGGCATTTCTCCACATTTCTCTCTTTGTGCACCACCATCTAACTCTTCATCTCCTCCGGTGTTCCTAGGGCTTCCGCTTCGCTCTTCTCCGTCCTTACCGGATTATCTCTTCGTCATCCGCTCATTCTCCCTGCAGTGCACAACAGTGGCTTTGCTGATTGAATTCGCTTTCTCATTGTTCAATTTGGATGGCATTAGGGGACTTGATGGTCTCCAGGCTCTCTCAATCTTCCGTTACTGTTGTCACCAATCACCTCTACGACGACGACGACAACTGCGCCTCCTCCGCTCACGATGATTCCCGTGTGTCCATCATCGCCTCTCCCAGAGTCGCAAGTAGCAGCTATGAGAACCTCTCCGCCGCCACAAGCATGGCATACTTGCCTCAGACTCTTGTGCTCTGTGACCTTAGACACGACGACGCATCCGACATCGTCCAACCCCCAAGATGGCGCCTTAAAGAGCGAGTTAGTTTCTCCTCCCAATCTATTTTGTTGCCACTAGATTGTGTACTCTTCTTGCTCACTCTTTTTCAATGGCAGATGAAAACAGGATGTGTTGCTCTAGTTATGTGTTTGCACATTACTGTTGATCCCCCTGATGTTATTAAGATTTCTCCCTGCGCAAGACTCGAATGCTGGATAGGTCCCAACTTTCACTTAACTCTCATCTTCTTCTTTTTTTATTTCAATGTTTCCCGCAATCATTTTTCCCTTCTTTTGTTTTGATCTCGCAGATCCTTTTTCTATGTTTCCCCCAAGAAGAGCTCTTGAGGCTATTGGCCAAAACTTGAGCATTCAGTACGAGAGATGGCTGGCTCGGGTGATTACTTCATTTCCAGCTCCTTCCTTTGTTGAATGTTTGGCTTCCTCTTCATTTGTATTCTATGTTTTATTTTCAGGCTCGATATAAAGTCGAATTGGATCCTACAAAGGACGATGTCAGGAAGCTCTGCTTGTCTTGCCGGAAATATGCAAAGACTGAGAGAGTTTTGTTTCACTATAACGGGCATGGTGTCCCTAAACCTACACCTAATGGTGAAATCTGGGTTTACAATAAGGTCAGTTTTCTTTCCTTTCTCTCTACATTGTCCATGTTCTTAGAAGTCTGTTATCAGCCACCTATTCATCTTGTGTGTGCAGAATTTTACGCAGTACATTCCCTTGCCAGTCAGCGAGCTTGATTCCTGGTTGAAAACACCCACCATTTACGTTTTTGACTGCTCTGCTGCTAGGGTGATCCTCAATGCCTTCGCCGAGGTAACAAATTACTCTTATTGTGTGGATACCTGCTGAGTTTTACAATTGGTGTTTCGTATGATGATCAAATTGTTTCACTCCTTACTATAGCTTCACGAGGGGGAATCTTCTGGACCCCCGAAGGACTGTATTCTACTGGCTGCTTGTGATGTACATGAGACACTTCCTCAGAGTGTTGAATTTCCAGCTGACGTTTTTACTTCTTGCCTCACAACACCTATTAATATCGCATTGAAATGGTAAATTTCTCTTCTAATCTCTGTCTTGTTTCAAGTACTTGGTGTCACCCTTCTTCTGTCTGAAACATGGTCTTTTTCCATCAAAAAAATTTAGTTGGATCAAGTTTTACTGCATATGTTTTTTTTTTTGAAGGTTGATTGATGCAGTAATTCCCAGAAAGTTGACTTAATTAGGATATATGGTTATTGTCAGCTGCCATACTAGTTTGCATAGGACACTTAGGATTACATATGGTTTGTCGTAATTATTTTGAATTTTAACGTTGGATGTGACTGGTTGAGAATGAGAACTAGTTCTACTTAGACTAATTGGGTCATCTTATTATCCTATTGATAGCCTTCTCCTCCCATGTTACTTATTGAAATGCACGCCTTCAGTTCTTTTGTATGTTTCCTATCATTTCTATTCTTCAGGTTATCTGCCTTTCATTTATGTTCATCCGGATCTGTGCAGTTTTGTTTAGCTTTCAGCTTTCACAGAGGCTTTTCTTTGCAGGTTCTGCAGACGTTCTCTTCTGAAAGAATTTATAGATGAATCACTTATTGATAGAATTCCCGGTCGCCAAAATGACCGTAAAACATTGTTAGGAGAGTTGAACTGGATCTTCACTGCAGTCACAGACACCATTGCCTGGAATGTGCTTCCACGCGGTACTTCCCAAACTTTCCCCCTAATGAATCAATGCAAAATTGTTGACAAAAAATAGTATCAAGACCAAACTCTCAAGTTTGACTTCTTGTTTGTTTTCTCCATTCCTCATGAAGTTAGTTTTACCCCACAGAACTTTTCCAGAGATTATTCAGACAGGACTTGTTGGTTGCTAGCCTTTTCCGAAATTTCTTACTAGCTGAGAGGATAATGCGGTCCGGAAATTGTACCCCAATATCACATCCTATGCTACCTCCTACGCATCAGCATCATATGTGGTATTGGACGTTATCCCTAGTTTGCATTTTGATGAATTGTGTGTCTGAGCTCTTTACCTCCGCTAATAGCTGTTTTCCAGGGATGCATGGGACATGGCTGCTGAAATCTGCCTTTCTCAGCTTCCTCAATTTTTTCTGGACCCAAATACGGAGTTTCAGGTTTGTTTTGTCCATTATTATATTTCCTTGTAATTGTATGATTTGGTATGATGTCTGTCTTGTTGATAATGCTTGTTACTCTCCTTTATCTAGCCAAGTTCATTTTTCACTGAGCAACTGACAGCTTTTGAGGTCTGGCTGGATCATGGATCTGAGCATAAGAAGCCACCAGAGCAGTTACCTATTGTTCTTCAGGTGCCACCTGAACCCTAAATTTACCCCTCCTGTGTTTTAAAAGAAGGCCCCTATCTTATGGTCCATGAGAAACTATTCATATCTATTTGTCATTCATCGACACTGCTTCTTTCTTATTGATGATCTAGGGAGCAATCACTGGCTTCATTCTTCCTCTTCCATCTAATATCTATATATATCCTACCATCTTAGCTTACTTGGAATCTGATTCGTATCAGGTCTTACTTAGCCAGTGCCATCGGTATCGTGCTCTGGTGCTTCTTGGAAGATTTCTTGATATGGGTCCTTGGGCTGTCGATTTGGTACCTCTAATGCCTTGAAGTCCTGTTTTTCCCTTGTTCTTAGACATTTCCTCTCCCATGTTATCTTGTGTGATGTCCTTACTTGATGTGAATATTTTTATAGGCCTTATCTGTTGGAATATATCCTTGCGTAGTGAAGCTGCTGCAAACAACAACTATTGAGCTACGGCAGATTCTTGTTTTCATATGGACAAAGATCCTAGCACTTGATAAGGTACATGCAGTTTCGTATGTCTCTGCTTGTTCGTTTCTTGTTATACCTCTGCTACTTCCTTTTGGGGATGCATTATTAACGTGACTCTGTTTTCTTCATGATGAGAAAGACCAAGATAAATGTTGTTCATATAATTATTCCTAAGATAAATTCTAAATGCCATAAAAATTGGGACTAACATTTCTATGGGCATCTTGCTCCTAATCTGTGGACATTGGGACATGTTCCTTATCTTTGTCGTTGTTCTATTGTGCTACTCGTTTTCATTCTTTGAATTTTGCTAACGTTTGAGAGATTTTTTTTTTTTTTTTATATAGTCCTGTCAAGTTGATCTTGTGAAGGACCGGGGCCACATATATTTCATTCGATTTTTAGATAGTTCTGATGCATTCCCAGAACAACGTGCTATGGCTGCGTTTATTTTGGCTGTTATTGTCGATGGCTACAAACGAGGCCAAGAATCATGTCTTGAAGCTAATTTAATTGCTGTTTGTCTGGGGCACCTCGAAGCAACCCAACTATGTGATCCACCGCCAGAACCATTGTTTCTACAATGGCTTTGTCTTTGTCTTGGAAAGTTGTGGGAGGACTATTTGGAGGCCCAGATAATGGGTAGGGAGGCAAATGCTTCTGAGAAGTTGATACCTCTGCTTTCCGAGGCCCAACCAGAGGTGGTGCTTCGCCAGAAGCTTAGCTAACTTATAAGATTTCAGTATTTGTTTTTGCTTTGAAATAGCAGTCTAATTGCTGGCCACACCAATCTCTTGCAGGTCAGGGCTGCTGCTGTTTTTGCCTTGGGTACCTTACTTGATGTTGGGTTTGACTCTGGTAAAGGTGTTTGTGATGAAGAATTTGATGATGATGAAAATATAGTTGAAGATATTATCATAAAAAGTCTCTTAGATGTAGTTTCAGATGGGAGCCCGCTTGTCCGAACAGAGGTTGCTGTAGGTATGCAAAACATGTTGACGTTTGATCATCATGCTTAATTGTAGCATTATTTGCATCATGTGTCATCAAGTTCAAAGGAAAAATAAACTACATGTTTAGTCGTATTATATGATCTCTAGTGTCTATATTAACTAAAATTAATAACCTTTTTAACTAATATCTCTTCCGCTTAGAAAGCTTGAAACTAATGCTTGGATTGTATATTCTGAATAGTCTCAACATGTTGTTATTGTCTCACAGCTCTCGCACGGTTTGCTTTTGGACACAAACAACATCTAAAGTCAGTTGCAGATTCATACTGGAAGCCCCAAAATTCTCTGCGAACTTCTCTCCCTTCAATGGCCAAGTTTCATGACTCTGGGACTTCAATAGTTGCTTCTTCAGACATGGGTTCTCTGACTAGAGCTAGCCCTGATAGCCAACCAGTGGCTCGTGAAGGAAGGATCTCAAGCAGCCTCCAAGAACCTTTTTCCGGGCTAATGCAAGGATCTCCATTAGCTGATGACTCCTCCTTGCATTCTGATGTTGGAATCATCCATGATGGTGTCAGCAATGGAGTTGTCCATCAGCCAAGACCGCTGGATAATGCTATCTATTCGCAGAGTGTTCTAGCTATGTTTACCTTAGCTAAAGATCCATCTCCACGTATTGCAAGCCTTGGGCGGCGTGTGCTTTCTGTTATTGGGATTGAACAAATTGTTGCGAAACCCTCCAAGTCCAATGGCCGACCAGGTGAAGCAGCATCAGCATCTCACACTCCTCTGGCTGGCCTAGTTCGCTCATCCTCTTGGTTTGACATGCATACAGGTAAGTTGGTTATGCAGTGTTTTTAAATCATCATTTGATGTGAATCTTGAAGTTTTTGTCCATTATAAACTTCTAAGTAACTTAACCATGAAATTTATGTTGACAGGCCACCTACCGTTAACATTTAGGACTCCTCCGGTAAGCCCTCCGCAAACAAGCTATTTAACTGGACTGAGGAGAGTTTGTTCGCTAGAGCTCCGACCTCATCTGCTGGGTTCTCCCGACTCTGGATTGGCTGATCCGATTTTAGGTGTAAGCGGGTCTGAACGGAGTTTGCTTCCACAATCAACTATCTACAACTGGAGCTGTGGTCACTTTTCCAAACCTCTTCTTGGCGGAGCAGATGCTAATGAAGAGATAGCAGCCCAAAGAGAAGAAAAAAAAAAGTTTTCGCTGGAGCATATTGCAAAATGCCAGCATTCATGTAAGTTATTTTTATCTGTGTATCTTTTGTCTTGTTCTATATCTATACTAGTTACTTGAACTGTATCACAACCTTCTTTTGTCATCGATCAGCAATAAGCGGGCTCAGCAATATTCCGATTGCTAATTGGGATACAAAGTTTGAAACGGGAACAAAGACGGCCCTCCTTCACCCTTTTTCTCCTATTGTAGTTGCTGCCGATGAGAATGAACGGATTAGGTATGCAAAAATTTCTTACCTTAACTAAAATTATAGACTTCAAACCAACAATATGTAATCCGGTTGGCGGTAGCCCTGTAAGGCCAAATACAAGCTAATTTTTTACACCAGGTATTTAGGTGCACGAAGTTGTAAAACCATTTCTAGATGACGACACATGTTGAATCAGTGCTATCTATTTAGTGCCATCATTTATAAAATGCTTTATCTTGAAATCCTCCATTCACTCAAATACCTCATCTAAAAACTGCTTTTTGACTTAATTGCCTCTGTTGGACACTTGGACTCTAAGTTTAGCTGTCTTTCCTGTCAGGGTGTGGAATTACGAGGAAGCAACTCTTCTTAATGGCTTTGACAATAACGATTTTCCTGACAAAGGAATTTCAAATCTCTGCCTTGTCAATGAACTTGATGACTCTCTGCTACTTGTTGCCTCTTGTAATGTTCCAACTCTTTCCAGAGCGTCTTTTGCAAGTTAGTTATTGATTGAGTATGGCTGTTAAAAGCTCTTACTTGTGGTTCTGAAATCTCATGTAGGCGATGGATCAGTCCGTATATGGAAAGACTACGCAACAAAGGGTAGACAAAAACTTGTCACAGGGTTTTCGTCAATCCAAGGTCAGAAGCCTGGTGCAAGTGGCCTGAACGCTGTCGTGGACTGGCAACAACAGTCAGGTTACCTGGTATATGGCCACTCCATTAACAACATGCTATCATTTTATATTTGGAGTTGTGAAACTTATCTACTTTGTATTTGACGCATTATTGGTGTCTACAGTATGTTTCTGGGGAATCGTTATCAATCATGGTTTGGGACCTGGATAAAGAACAGCTCGTCAAATCTATGCCCTTTGAATCCGGGTGCAGCGTCACAGCCCTTGTAAGCCAGCATATGCAAACTTGGATATCTGTGTTACAAATAGATACTATCTAGATCTTCTTTTCGTCTAAATGAAGACAGGATCTCAAGGACTAGTCGGATCTTGCTTGATGAGTCTCTTTATTTGTATGTGTGTGTTTATTTGCAGTCGGCTTCTCAAGTGCATGGGAGTCAACTTGCTGCTGGTTTTGCGGATGGATCTGTAAGACTCTACGACGTTCGCACACCTGACTTGTAAGTTACCTTAGAGAGCTTGTTTAATTCTCTCACCTTTGGATTTTAAACATAGTAACAAAGATTATTAGTTCAAGAGTAGAAGAAATCTCACTTCTCCAATGTATAGTCTTGTGTGCGCCACTCGGCCTCATCAGCGAGTAGAAAAAGTAGTTGGACTCAGCTTTCAGCCTGGACTCGATCCAGCAAAGGTTACACACCCAAATCTCTGATTCTCGCCAGTCAGTACAAAAGGCATTTAGTTACTCACTTGACATGTTTGTTGTCTCAGATTGTGAGCGCATCACAAGCAGGTGACATTCAGTTTCTGGATCTGAGAAGACCAAAGGAGACATACCTGACTATAGACGCGCATAGAGGATCACTGACAGCATTGGGTGTTCATAGACATGCTCCAATCATAGCGAGCGGGTCAGCAAAACAGCTAATAAAAGTGTTCAGCCTTAAAGGAGAGCAACTTGGGATCATAAAGTACCACACTTCCTTCATGGGCCAACAGATTGGCCCAGTCAGTTGCCTCGCCTTTCACCCTTACCAGATGTTGTTAGCCGCAGGGGCTGCTGGCTCCTTCGTCTCCTTATACACCCACCACAACACACAATTACCAAGATAGATCATGACAACTAGTAAGTTAATCAAATGCAAAGTGAATATGGAGTTGGGGTAAAATTAGGTGTTATTTATAGAATTGATTAACTAGCCTCCGATGAGAAGATCCAAGCAAAACTAATTGAGGAGGCTTTGCCAAATAGAATTTACGCATGTAAATGCTTTGTAAATAGTAGTCATTCTGTGTCAACTTCAACTATTTATTCCTTATCAAATATATTATGTTTCCAAAGATTTTTGCCTCACTTTGAAAGTCTTATTAGTTATCTTTGTCAATTTCTAATAGAATTTGAATGTCTTTTGGAAGTATTATATCCTAATTACAACATAGTTATTTGCTACTCCTAACGCCCCCATCTGTGTTCCGGAAAACGTTAAGATCTTCAAACAATTTGTATGGAGGAACATATGGCCTCTACGGCTGCCTGTCCACTGTAGCCGCAGTAGCAGCACCGGATGTGCCCGTGGCTCTAGCAGGAAATGAGTTTGAGACTTGCAAGTTTCTCTCAAAGACCATATTCTCATTGCCTCCTTGGCTCCAGAATGTTGTGTCATTACTGTTTACTTGGCCACCGCTCCATTGTGGCTGAGGATAACCGTATGAATACGGTTGTTGCTGCTGCAGAGGCCATGGCTGAAACTGAGGTCCTGATGGAGCAAACTGAGTCATTTTTGGGACTTGTGGTTCTTCTTGGGACTGTGCCCAGGGGACAACGTAGCTGTTCATAAGAATATTATCATCAGCAAAAAACGATGGGTGCTGCGTCTGCGGTTGCGTTTGTGGGGAGGGCAGAGCAGTTGTTGACAGAGTTAGGCTGAGAAGTTCAATAATATCCTGCTCTGACTTGGTGGTTGTTGTTGTTGTTGTGTCGAACAAAGCTAGATCTTTGCACTGTGTCTTGGCTTCTGCTTCTGCTGTTTTTTCATTGTCGTTGCCTAGAAGCAATGTTTCTTCTTCTTCATCGCTGTGTAGGGCATTTAATAGAGCATGCCTGCAAATTCGAGAATGTCGTCTATAAACTAGTTTGTGACTGGCAAGGTACTAGTGTGTTTGAGTTAGTGAGTGAATGGTTAACCTTTTGGCTAGCTGTATAAAGTCATCTTTAACATCCTCCACTTCATCTGTTTCACTTTCACTGCTCG
The DNA here is from genome assembly GCF_000001735.4 of Arabidopsis thaliana. Classification (NCBI taxonomy): domain Eukaryota; kingdom Viridiplantae; phylum Streptophyta; class Magnoliopsida; order Brassicales; family Brassicaceae; genus Arabidopsis; species Arabidopsis thaliana. The sequence continues at coordinate 293,399 of NC_003076.8, read as the reverse complement.
ATGATGATGAAGAAGACTCAGAGTCAGCAGACTCAAGAGCAGCAGCACCACAAGTCTTGAGGGAAGAGCTTGTCTCTCTTGGCTCTGGGGCCTGCAACAACAAAGGAAGAGAGACGCCAGAGGCAATAGCGTCGTGTCTAGCGAGCACTACCTGCAAAGAGTCATTCAGCTCGAGACCACGTGCCAGAACATCCTCGTCCCTGCAGGCAAGAAGAAGGCAGAACAGATGTCTTATTGGTAAGAAGAACAAGTAAAGCTGAAGAAGAAGAAGATGTAGTAGAGAAAGGTGGAGAAGACAGACGCAGTTGTAGTGAGCATCTGGATTAGTTTCTTCTGATTAGATCTGCACTGCTCTACTAGATCAACTATTAGCTCATCTTTTAAGGCCTGCATATGAAAAATGATATATTTTACCAAACCAGAGATATTATTAGAGAGATTTAAGTATTGTTGAAACAGAGTGATTAATTCCACACATACTGATTTATCAGAAGGATTAACGGCTTGAACCATGTCATTCACAAGATCCATCACATTTCTCATGGATTCAAGGCTTGATAAGCTGAAACAATCAATCAACAATGCAAGTAACTAAAAATAATTAAGGTTAGAAATGATTGGTTGTTTGCGAAAGAAAGAAAGAAAAAAGCTTACCTTAAGCTCTCAATTTCTGTAGCCATAGTTTCGTCAAGCCTTCTAAATGAGCCAATGGACATTAAATTCATAGAAGAAGAGGAAGAAGACTGTGTCACTGGAGGTGGTGGTTCAAGCATCAGGGGTGCTTCTTTCGAACGTTGTGGAAATTTCACACCACACCGCTGTGGATTCAAAAGGAATGAGCTAGAGGCTAATAATAATCTAAAGAAAGAAAAGAAAGTGGGTTATATATATACTTTAAGCTCTTGGTATGCCCAGTTGTAGTGAGGGTGTTTGCAAGCAACTCCACTGAATGCTTCATTCCATGTATCCAACAAAATCAAGAGTTTGTTCCTTACTTCAAAATCACCCTTTCACACACATTTTCAACACTCACACATATCAAGATTATTATTATTATATCCACAAACTAAAAAAGAGGGTGCCTTGGAGAAGTTAACAAGAGAGCTCAGGATAAAAGAAAAAGAACCTTTTTCCTGACAAGCTTAACCATATCTTCAAGAAGATGTTTCTCAGCGATATGAGAATGCACAAAGTCACCGCAGTTCTTCAGCATTGCCTCCAACAACTATAAGGAAACGAAGATAGTATTCGGAGTCAGCAGCTGCATGTAGTTATAACCGAGAGAAGACAGGTTGGTTAGGAAAAGAAAAAAAGAGTGTACCGTTAAAGTGAGTAATTGAACTCTAGAACTCTTGTGCTGCAATCTTCTCTTCACGGCTTTGATGGCATCTTTGCATTGCCTGCACAAAATTTCAACGTCAGGGTATTTATTGTGAGAACAACATAGGGATATCATCATGATAAGAAAGCAAGATCATTTATTTACCAGCGATTAGAATTGAGAGAATCGCAGATGGCGATGATGATGGTCCAATCAGGAGTGCGGAGAAGCTCGCTCGTGGCTTTGTCCACCGCCACTGTCACTGACGATAGCCTCAACGAAGGAGAAGCAGAGGAGGAGGAGGAAGAAGCACAAGAAGGCCTCATCTCTACAGAAATTCTCGTCGAAAATGCCTTTATTCCACAAGGCGAGTCTAATTAAATTTTATCCCGCCATATATATACATTACATACACAGAGGAGGAGAGATATATTTTTTAAAAAATCAGCTTTCCGACAAATTCGTGCGTCCGTTCAAAAATATGTTCACACTTGGCCATGTCTTCTCAGTAACACCCGGTCCCACTCCTTGAGCAATTACTGCCACGTTGATTATTTTTCTTCGGTCAAACCTCTTGCGAGCAATTAGCAAGTCTGCAAGTGACGACGCTCCGTTTCAATAAATATTTTGCGATTGGCTTGTGTTTGATTTTTCTTTCTTCTTTTTTTTTGCGTTTTTTGTATGTATTAAAGATTGTAGATTTATTTCTCATAAGTGTTTTTTATACTAAAAAATTAGTACGTGAAATGTCTGTCACTAAAATAAATTTTTGTAACGATATGCACGTACAGTTGGCAGGAGATATTAATGAAAAAACAGTTATAAATGTAGTCATTAAACAACAAGGACAGGCACAATGATTTGATTATTTTACAACTGAGATGATCACACAAAGTTTTAACGGTTGATGAATAGCACATTATTGATGGATGGATAATTAAGAAGAAGAGAAGGTGATATCTTCTTCTCTCAGGCGGCGCGGTCTTCGCGGTTGACGTCATCGAGAATGACGACGAGAGAGGCGATGAAGGCATAATCGACGTTTGGATAAACAGTCACCGAGAAGTTGTCTTTTCCCAAGAATACGCTCTGCACCGTGTGCTTCCTGTGCATCTGTCCATCATTCACCATACCATTTTCCTTTTCTATTAGTAAACCGTTTTATTTCTCAAATCTTCCCAATTTCATCAAACATACAATATATGGGCTAAGATAAATGTATCTTTTGATCTAAACCGAAATCAAAAACTACCTAAACCTGTCCATCAAAACCGGATTCTAAAGCAGTAGACCAAAACCAGATTAAAACATTGCTAATTAATGTGTACTGTGTAGAGACATGTGAGATGCATTGATAAATGAGATGGATGGGCCCTTAATGAAGGAAAGAGAGTTAGAGATAGTATACTTGGGCAACAATGGCGTCAGATTCGCCGGCGTAAACAACACAAGAACGCTCGAGCCAACTCCCTTTGACTCTGAAATCACATCTCTTCTCATCTTTGTTGTGTCCCAAAAACACATCGAGTTTGGTCTTTAGCTGAAGCATCGACGATCTTTTCACCGTGTACAGCAGATCACGCTGATCCGTACTCCCTCCTCTAAACACTTGCCACCTGTCATGCATGCTCACCATCTGCAATCATCACGCGACACCAAACAAACTATTACTACTTTATTAATAAAATCCCATCTATACTTGTATACATGTTGTGTGTGTGCTTGCGGCTCTGTTTTTTTAACTAATACTATAAATTGTTGACCTTTTCTCTCAAAGTGACGACCGGAGTACCAGAACCATCCAGCAAGACCCTCTTGTCGTGGAGACCAAACACCGGTTCCTTCACCTTGAACAGCAGGTTTCCGTTGACGTCCGTTATCACGAAATTGCCGTCCGTTAACGACATCATCTTCCGTACGATCGCCATATCTATAGGGTAAGGAGCGCAGTACTTTGGATCCACTACCACTCCTCCGGCTTGTGGAGTCGGAGCTCCCGAGGGGCCACTACCTTGCGGGTATGCGTACACGTACGGCTGCTCCATTCTTCTCTTTCTCCACCGAAATTGATTCACTCTCTCTATTTTTTTCTCTCTGTTTTGCTTTGGTTGAAATTAATGTTTTCTTTTTCTTCTTGGTCTTATTATGCCGTGAAGATAAGTTTCAGGGTCTTCGACTTTATATAAATATACAAAATATCTGTATCGAATATGTTGACTTTTAAAAGTAGACAATCCTACGAGCATAAACTTTTAATTCTAGATAGATTAAAGATTCCAAGATAAAGATTTCCTCTAAGAACAAACCAAAAAAAACAGAAGAGAATTTAGACTATTTAATTATTTCCCGTGTTACACTTTTCTTATTGATGAAGTAGACGAATATATCAAAATGTTGCATTATTGATAAATTAAGGGAGGATACACGGTTGTCAATTGTTTTTAATACGGTCCAAATCTGTGACGACGCGTTTTGTTACCTTAAACACGGAAAAAAAAGAAGATTTTTACTCAACAAACACCGACGTATGGGTCAAATCATATTTTTTTGGATTCTTTTCCATATAATTTACAAATTAGTATTTTTTTCAACCATCGAAGATTTCATACTAATTAATTTCCATGTTGCTACAGAATTGAAATCAAATTTGAAAAGAAAAAAAAACTCCAATTGTGGTCTCCCAAATAACATTTGTTAAAATCTATCAAATGTTCAAATCATTTAAGGGCCCGCCTAACACTCGTTGATATTGAGGCAACTGACTATTTAATATTGTTGCCATTAGTGAAGCCCAGTATATGGCCTAGGGAGATATATTCTAAGCCCACTGACAACATAAGAGCATCGCTCGATTAATCGTTTTCAGATAAACAACTTTCCAATCAAAACTATTCTGCTTTTGTGTTTATCTTGAAGCAAACAAAACTTGCATACATCTAACATATCTGTTGTCTCATTGCTTATGTATAGAGGAGATGTGTTTCCAAACATGTTTGTTGAGACTTCGAACTTTGAAGCAACGCTCTGGTGGAATTGGAGTTTCTTCATGCCTCTTGCTGTGTTGTTCTCTCCAAATTGAATTAATTGCGATTACTAATAGTGATCTAAAAGGAGCTATCGTCATCTACAAAAAAAAAATCTAAAATATAATGATAACTAATAAGCTAAGCTCTTCTTTTTGTTGGAAAGTAAATAATCACGACATGAATGTCATTTTGACATTGAGCTAAACAATATATGTATCGAAAACGGTAATTTACACACTGTATTTTTCAGATTAAATACAAATTATACATTTCAGAGAAGTTATCTGAATATTTATAATCAACTATTTAACATAAAAGAATAATTAGTTCGACTGAAATATCCTTATTATATATGCATACGTTCCGATAACATATTTATAATTGTAAAACTGTTTGAAAAAAAACACTTGAATAGAATAATAGTTTGTAATTGCCAATTAATGTGTTCTAATTCAAATTTTAATTTATTAGACAATTAAAAGAAGAGGGAGATCAGAGAGATAAAACTGAATACCATTTGATAAGGAGCGGTATGACCTTACGAACCTGAAATGTGTGATTCAACAATTAAGATTAACATGTAACTTGGTCTATCTCGCACGCTTGATAGTGTATACGTATAATATGTGTATGTTATTTAAGCCCGTAAAAGAGCGAACAAGGTGGTAACCAGCAAGAGCAAGTATAATCTTAAAAAAATGAACGCATGCTCCACTAATCGATTAAATTACTCATCTTTACTCGGTAATCTTATACATTTATCATATCGTTTGATTATCTCTATTAACCTCATTAATAACTAAAAAAGGGGCAACCAAAAGGGTTTTAGTATTTACCCTTTGCTTGAAATGATATGACAGATTGACAGTTACTCAAATGAAACATCGGTTAATGACAATAGAATTAGCACCATAAGTAAATTTTCATTTAAAAGAAAAAGACTTGTATTATTGTATAGTTGGATCTCCTGTCTAATACTCGCTAACCGAAACTATGTTCATTATGACACATATGGTTTATGAACATTAAATTATATATAATATATAAGCGACGCTGATCAAGATGCGTGATCATATATATAATCACATATAGCTTTGTTAATTAGACTAACCTGATACTATTTCGCAAGACTAATCTTCCTTTGCGTACGTACGTAAATAGGTACTTTTGCAGAGGGTATCTACTTCCTCAAAATACGCGATCTAGGCTAGCTCGTACACACAAACACGCACGTGTGTGTTTATCGATATAAGTATATTCCCACGTGCGTAACACTTGAACCCTCGTCGTCATCGTCACCAAGGTGGAGTGGTCATGATGGTGAAGATGGGCACATGAAGAACTAACTCATCCATATCATCACACTCAACACACACACACATCTATATCACAAAATTCCGCATATATACACGCATTTGTGGTGAGAGTGTATATATGAGCTAGTAATGCACGTGCCCTGCTTCTCCATCTTGCTCATCACACACCTTCATCATTCTCTCCGACCACATAACTGGGCCGGGATGAGAGAGAGAGAGAGAGAGAAAGAGAGAATGTATGTATGTTGTAAGTGCTTTCTCATTTATAGCAAACGGAAATATCTATTTTAATTACCCAACAATATTTTAGTTACCTTGGGGGTATGATTTGTCTGGATAAAAAAAAAATACGTTTTTGTTTTTATGTAATATGTATACCTTGACGAAAAAAAAGTGCGAGTGTTGTTTATGTCACTATATTTTGTTATATATATATATACCTACATGACACTAGTTCTCTCTCTAGTTAGAATGCAAATCTTGCAGATGTTATTTTTATAAGAAAAATCTTGTAGGTTTGATATTTGAAAACGTGATTCCAAATTGATAATTCACCATATTTACTTTTGTTGTGATTCTAATTACCAGGTAACAACATTTCTTTGAATTCCCACAATGAAACCTAAATATACATCAAAAAGATAATGGAGACAGCATGCTGACCCATGAACATGCTACCCAAAAACCTCTAAAGAAAGTGAATGTGTGTGTGTGTGTTTGCGTATATGCACACACATTTTTATAATAATGTTCTTGAGGACCACAAGACCACACCGATGTACAATTTAGGTTGCATATGCTATAGATAATACGAATCTCCTCCGTATATATATGTTTTTTTAATGTATATCTCAATTTAATATATGCAGTTTCTTTTGATAATTACTTGTTTTGAACTAATTGTAGCCGTGTGAACATAAGAAACTAATTGTAGCCGATTGTTCAATGAAAAAAAAGTGAGGTAAAAATTGGAATTATAATTAGGTAGAGTTTTTAATATTTCTCTACATATAGAGAAATATTTCTGGTGAAATCATTAAAGAGTACCATCCGACAGCTCAATGACTTTTCTTTTTCGACATTAAGGTAGGACTTGAGAGAATCATGCTGTCGTAATTATCATTACATCAAATCCATTCCCTTTTCCTTTATCTAATTTTATCCAACTAATCACTTTTTTTCTTTCTTTTGCAAACTTAGCGTTTATTTTTTCTAATTTGGTATAATTTGATAATAAATACTCCATTATATTTTTGAACAATTTCCCTCCATTCCATCATTCTTTCGGTCCATTTTTTAATATCAATTTTTCGTTTGTACATATATAAATTATAAATGTTAAGTTATAACTAACTATATATACGGTGAAAGCGAATTTTTCAGTAACAAGAGGAATGTATTTGAACCAACTTTGCTATATTCCCCATCTTGCATATATAACAGTAAGAGATTTTTCTTTATATGTAATACACAGACATTTTTGTCAAAAGATTGTTCATTGAAAACTATTTTATTAGGTTATATACCCTCAGCTACCATTGTTTGTTGCATACATTTAATTCGATTCTAACTGTATAACATTACGTTGGGACCATATTAATTTTTGTTTGGGTAGCTTTGCGTATATGTCAAATATTTTTAAAATAGTGAGAGAGAGATAAATTATCTTCAGTACGTTATTATGATCCTCAAATCAAAATACGAGGAGATATTTACCTTTTTTGTTCAACTGCGGAGATATTTACAAGGTCACACTTTCGAGATTTATTAGATATCTAGTTTTTGAACCCTGGATTCAATACTATCATTAAAATAATTTTTGTTTGGTAAAATCCTAAAATTTTATGATGTAACCCATCAATCCATCGGAGAACGTTACTTACTTCACACCATGGACTCATGGAGGCATGGACACTAGTTAGGTTTGGCGTAAGATCATAGTGGTGCTTCATGTACAAGAACAGGCAATGCGTGTGATGATGATCATATCACATATTAATGTTACTCTATATATGTGTGTGTTGTGAGTTGTTATGTAGCATTCTTCTGCATCATCGGTTGCTAGTGATGCAAGAAATATTCATGCAAAAGCTTTATTAACTTAATTTAGAACCTAACGAACAAGACTTACCCGTTATTATTAATATTCTCTTTATTTTATTTTTTGGCAATAAAAGTGGTGTATATCATGTCAAGAAATTTTGGTTGGGTCGGTAAAATTATTGTTTTAATAGAAATATATCGGTTCTAAACTTCTAATACTATTGTTGTAGGAAAAAATGGTGATTGTTGGTGAATGAGAAACGACAATGTGGGACTCATAATTGCCCACCCTATTTAAAGTCTCAATCAAAGTCCACTTCTAAGTTCTAGGTCCTATCTCGTGAAAATCATTGAGATGCTTTTCTTGTCTTCAAACAGTAGTTTTTTTTTTTCCCTAGTTTTTAGTTTTTACCCTTAATTTTCAATGTTTTCTCTCTTTAAATATGAATTTGAATTGAAGGTCTAGGTTCACCATTCATGACTTGCCCAAGTCAGGTCAACTTTCTTTTTCCCTTAATATATAAATATAACTGTTTCAAATTTTCGTTTTCAAAAGTTGTTTTGACTACTCTTTCTACCCAAAACAATGTTACTGTTCTTCCTATTATTCTGATTAATATCAAGTCTTTTTGTTGTACAATACACGTTAACCGTTCACAAATTGTTTCAATACTCAATATCTTTTAATAGTCATATATAATCAATATATGAACTATATCATGTAGATGTAGGTGCCTTTATCTTATATGTTCAACCTATATAAAGCAAAATCTAATATGTTCAACTAAGCCGGAACAAAAATGTAAAATCAGTCTATAATTTGTGAAGAAATATAAACAAAATTATGACGACCAAAATTCCGCACCACATATTATTATCATATATATTTTTGTATGTTTTTCTTCAGTTATATATATATATATATATATATATATATATTTTTCATAAATTTCCAATAGCTCTTTTCTTCAGTTATATATAGATAAGGAGCTATTGGAATAATCAATTATTATACAATGCAAGGTTCGGATAATTATCAATTTTGTTACATAATATTGTCAAAGCTGGTAGGCTAAGATTAATCTAATCAAATTATTTATTATGGATTTGATAGAATTAAGGAAAATTCATTGTTTCTCATTTTAATGTCCAGATCAACTAATTATCTATGACTATGAGGATTAATTCACACTTTACATTTTCTTATACACTTTTTCCTTTTCTGGAGAAAAAAAAGGAAGAAAAATGTAAAAAGAAAAAGACAACACAGATGGGATGTAGTGACAGAAATACAAGTCCCCTTCAAGAGATCATGAGAAATCTTTAACAGCCTATGAGCACACAATTCTACAATGACTCCATTTTCAAAAGTTTTATTGTGTTGCTTGCATGGACCTGCATATTATAGCGATACGTGGCCGTGTATATATATTGGTTGATCGATATCTAATTTGCCTATGGAAATTTTCTCCAAATCTTAAAAACTTTCTTGATTTTTTGTATAACCAGTGGCAATTTGTATTCAAAATATGTGTGGTACTACTGCAAATTGTAGTGGAATATTCTGTTCGAATCATGGGAACGACACGTGGCATTTTCCACTGTAAAAGAGAAGAGTGATTGAGATGTGAGTGGGGAGAATACAATATGTGATAAAAATTAGAATAATTCCATAACGGAAGTCGTGCCAAAAAGTGTTTTCTATGCAAAAGACAACAACACTTTCAAGTTACATACATCCATTCCATTATTTTTATTGGTAAAGTAAATTTGACATCTAAAGAAAAAAAATTGACATCACATTCCTATTCTAACAAGTTAAACTTGACTATTCTGTTGGGATAATTTAATCAACCAATTAAGAATATTATGAAAAGAACTTAAAAATGGATTAGTCTTGTGCATTAAGAACTTTGGGGGCATAAGCCAAAAACTATGTATAGTTTGTTTTCATTTTCATGAACCAAACACCAAATTATAGATTTACAAATCACGTCAACCTCTTAAATATTTAGCATGGTTTCTTGATATAATATTCGAAGGAAAAATAATCAAGTGGTGGAATTTTCTGAGCAATATTGTTTTCCTTGTGATATAATCAATGATTTTAGCCAAATTTGTTGTTACTTATTAAGAAATATTATGTTGCATCCCATCGTTTATTTACGAAAACAATAAGGTATTGCGAGATAAATCTGTAACATACTTGTAATTTGCAATGCCAAATATAAATAGCGATGCTTCTGGAACAACGGATCATATCCATCATCATCTATTGCTGTTCCAAAGAGAATAAAATTACTTTAGTATTACATTATGGACATAATTTTTTTTGATAATATTTCACTTTTCTTGTTGAAATATAGAAGACAAAGTATGTAAATATTGGTTGTCATTCAGACAGATTTAATGGACATCTCACCAACGAGCACATAACTCTCTTTAACTGTCGGTTCAATTATTTTAAGGTCTCTATATAGTATTTTCAATTGTTTTTGTTAAAAGATATATAGCCCATATATTGCTACCTCATCGCCTTTCAAAATTATGATTTGTTTGTTCTCAACAGAATAATACTAAGCCACAAACCAGTCAACCTGTATCGTCGCGTCTCGTGGATGAGCGTAGGCATTGATGTGGCTGCAGTAGCGACTAGCGAAGAGAAATGGTTCCAACTTCCAAACCATGTGTGGTCTATTGGCCAAAAAAATATTATTGTGTTTTTAACATGTTAATACGAATATACATATATTTAATTATTATTGGTTATTGTTTGAAAACATTGATTTTGATTGGCAAAATATATACATATAAACGTCTCTTTGTTTTCATTTTCCGATCGCCAAGTATGGACTAAATATTTGATTAGATGATGCTAATTTAAAATCGATGAGAAAGTAGGTGGCAGACATATATTACTCGAAATACGCCACTTACACAAGATATGCGAACTTACTGTTGTGATGCAGATCAGACTTTATGTAATTATTCTATTGTCACGCTTAATTAGTGTTAAGTGCTAACTATATATCTATTAGTTTTTTTTTGTTTTGTTTTAATCTGAGCTGTTCTCCTCTATTTATCAAATATCTACACATCTACATTATCTACATTATTATTAAGGGGTACATCCCTAAGAGCCTATTAGGTTTCCTCCTATATCAACATAAAAACGACAAATAAGGCTCACATTTTATCTTGTGAGTGAATTCAGAGATATCGCTAAAAACGAATCTAAGAACGGAGTTGTTTCTTTTTTGCCATGGATTCATATTTTTGGGTTTCAAATTATGTTTGTAACCTAAATTGTTTCCATTTTATAAAATATTTACAAAATTTAGCAAAACAAAAAAAAAACGGAGTTGTAGAAAAAAATTGAAGCATATGACTAAGTGACAAAATATTCATATTATTTAAAATAACACAGTGTATAATATTTATAATAATAATTTATATTTTAATACATATTTATAACAGCAATAACACGAGATTTAAGACTATTTATTAAAAAATATATAATTGAATAACAGAAATTTAATTATTTTAACATAAGCTGGGATGGTCGATTAATCAAACCACAGGAGAAAACCGAATCTACTACATTTGAAATCATATTTTTTGGGTTCACGTTTTAAAGTTTCACATCATTTTATTTGACTTTTAGTTATTTAGCCGTGGAAGAGCCTGAATCGGGCTTGGTAGAGAAACCCAACATACTTTGATGAAAGATTAGTAGTTAACCCTTTACTTATTAGGCCCAACAAAGGCCCATAAAGAAGCCTCTATAAGGGTTTGTCTACAGTCGTTACAAGCCCCTGCGTCTTATACACGCATCCCCGCCTAGACGACTCACAATTTTACAATCCATCTCGTTTTCAGTTCTCTAGGTTTTCCTGAATATATTACTCGGAATACTGTCTTCATCCTCCAGATCTCTGAATCTATTGGCTTAAGTGTTTTGACTAGTAACAATAATTTCGCATTCCTAACTCTCTCTAAACTTCTCCTCTCTGTAAAACTCCACTCATTAACATCAATGCTCCCGTGTGCTTTCTCGTTCTAGAATTGCAGTGACTCAAGCAAGTTGTCATCATTCTCTTTCTTTTCAAAAAAGAAAGAAAGCATTAAGTGCTTTGTCATTGTCGTAAAATAGAAATCAAAGTTCATTATAATCCAATAGGGATATATATAGGATCAAAGTTACTTAAGTTATTTTACTCTGATATTTATTAAAGCACGATGAGTGATGAACCTGAAAATGAGTAGACAATTTTTATAAGAACCAATAATATACACAACTTGGGGTTCACATAACACTGTTTAGAACATATAGGCTAAATTCATCATAAAAGTATAGAAACCCCCAGAGACAAACTGTGTGTTACTTAATTAATTTACTCTTTAGTCATTAGTTAAATAGCTAACAACAAGCTAGGCAACGAACCACGAGCCAGGTCCCTTGGTACGCTCTCCCAAACCGTACAACGCCCCATGTCCCATCCTACTGCTCCAAGACTGTAGTCTGTAACAGTGAGCCATGTGTTGAAATACTCTCTTAGCTCAGTGACCACTCCGTCTTTCAATTTCCACACGTGAACCCAGTACACGCGTGAACCCTCCCACCCTTCTGCAATCACGCAGTCATGACCAGGCACCACTACTTGTACACTGCTTGGCTCAAACCTGAACGAAACCTGCCTCGGAGGTTCCCCTGTTAGCAGCCTCATCATGTGTTGACAATCGTGCGGTCCATGGAACCACCATTCCACGTCACTGGCCACCACTTTGGTCACCGTAGAAGTGTCGCCTTGCTGCAACGCTTTGTAGAGTAACTCTATGGTTCCCTGGTTTTTCATTTCTGGGGTAAGTCTTGTTGATATCTCTACGTTGTGTGCTTCCATTTGTATATTTCTCTCTTCAGACTTAGAACAGGATAGGTTTTCAAGTGAAAAGTCTTATATTTGTGTTGTGTGCTTACGTCTTGTGGTTTCAGTCCCTTTTATAGACAACATAATCAAGTACTCGGTACAAAGGGTCATTTTAAGACTTGGTCCTTTTTCAATCAGCTTTCTTTATAATAACAAATAACTCTTTTTTTTCCCCTTTTTCTATTGTCGGTGATAAACTGAATATCGCAATAATCTTAGGTCGTTTTTCGAGCAATTATTTGGTTTGTAGGTATTTAATCTAGGTTCTATCTTTGTTGTTTTTCAGTTTGAATAAAACATTTTATCATAGCCGCTAAGTTTGTTCGCTGAAAACAAAATAAAATTATTGATGAACTAATCCCGTCTAACGAATTAAAAGTTGCTTAGAATTTGGAAAGCTCTTATGTCGTTCTCGTTCTATTAATGATGATCCGAGCAAGCTAGTAACTGCAAGAATGCTTAAGATAGGTCATAGTTAGAACCTGAACCAGACGCATACACATCTGTTATTAATAGTTTTGTCTCTAGCGAAAAATCAGAACATGTCTCAATCTTCCCACTAAATTCGTCCAATTGTTCTGTGAGTGAGCCAGCCAATAGAAATTGAACGACCAACGTTTTAGTCGGTTTAGTGATATAATCTTTTGGTGTTAGAAAAAAAAGATTTTTCATATTATAAAAATATATTAGTACTATAGTAGTGTTATAGTGATGATATAACCTTTAAAGCAAAAAAAAAGAAAGATTTTTCCAAATAATATAGTTGTGTCTTGTTTCTTCTCTGCCTTGTGTGTTTTGATTGTGAAAACTGAAGAGTCACATTTTCAGGGGTTATACTAAACTTTACAAGATGAGTTAAGCTTGTAGTATTTTTTAATCACGAATGAAGTTTTTAGTTAACAGAATGATAGATAATCCAATGTGTAATGAACTAATGATTGATAGTAGTATAAAATTACAAATGGTCTAAATGGAGGAAATGTGTAGTCCACGTAACATTAAATGAGCAATAAAGAGGCCAAGTTGGATCCAACTAAACCCCTCGTGCACACTGTCGGGATTTGGACATTCTCTTTAAAACCTAAAATAATTAATTTGCACTGTTCTGATTTTGACCTCAAATATGTACTTGTCTTTTCACGTTTCCATGCCCCATCAGTTTCGTTCATTGCTTTGTTGAAGCCAAGCCACGAGTTCTGGTTTAGTATAAAAGTTAGTATAGGTTAATTTGTTTTTTCTTTTTTTTTTAACACCATCATTATACGTATAAATAAACATAAATACAGTCACAAGCGCAAACATGTAAAACCAAACTTTTCATTTTATATGATATTCACATTCATAGCAAAAAACTACTATACACGATTGAATTTCTTGTTTAAACTTTGGATTGAGTTTCTTGTTACATCTAAGGTTCTCAGTGTAATGAATTCTCTACGGTGCACAAGTTTGTAATCAATACACTTGGATCAATAGCCGCTGGACTCAACTACATGATCTCTGGTTTATTAGAAAAACCAAATGAGATGCAATTTAGTTTGGGATTAAAACAATGAAGAGAAACGTGTGCTGGGCCATAAGTACACTGCATGTATATCAAAGTTTGATCAAGTGTCAAATAAAATGATACAAACAAGACACATACATAAAAATTGGAATTTAATTGCGACGTCCTGGTTAAGTGCACCTTGTGGAATGTGTCAGTTTTTGATTGGGTCTCAGCCTTCCTTTGGGGTCGACTCACCTCTTCCTCCTTTCTCTATCTTGTACCAATAATCTCTTCAGAAACTAATGCATGTATAGGAAACGGGGATATATATCAAAATAGTTGCTCGTATATGATTTGTCGTCCACACAAAATGCGTCTCATTTATTACAACATATAAATGAAAGAAACGCGTCTAATACATGAGAGTATGATTATAGCTAAAACAAACTAAGCTTGTAATAGTAATTCTTATATAAACCATCCCTCGCCATAGAATTTTGAACCTCGAAATCACTAATTATCCAGCCATTTCTGAGCTGTATTTCAAAATTGTGGGTTTTATATATTATTAAGATATATACAAAATTATAAGGTCAGTAATTCTTCTTTGATCGACCAATGTAGAAGGGGCAGGTACCAAACACAAGCCTAGGCATAGTGATAACGTTTGGTGACCTGTTTCCATCGTACTCAAAAACGACCTTTGCTCAACTTGATACGCTGCGTTTCATTTATTCCTTGCTGTGGATTTTAGCATATTTATCCAGCACTTTAATATGGGTCATGGAATGGGCTCATAACAGTTTACTGTCTTCTATTAGACTCAAATAAGTCCATCAGGCCCAACCATTTAAGGTCGTCATTTGATGTTTGACTTTTTAACGACACATCATGCACGACGAATTAAGCTCATTACATAACATCAGGATGGTAATAACAATCTACCAAACCATACTTTATCATATAAAGAATATATACTGTATGCGTTTATATATTTAACATTTACTGGAGTATTTTTTGGCCCAAAAATAAATGGAGTAATCATTTAATCTTTCCTTGGAAGCCTTGCGTGATATTAGTGCTTTTGATTTGAACTGCATTATCAAATAAATTTAAAGACATACGAAGAATTGAATAGAAGAATGTATTCTATGCTAATAAATCGACGAGAAATATATATATAATTCCCACTATTTGATCACTATTGGTAGTCAATAATATAAAAAAAGAATTATAATTAAAATAAAAAACTTAGGTGAAGGTGGATGTAACGATCAAAAGCAGGTTGAATACACTAACTGATTTCAACCACAACCACTTGTAGACAATATACTTGTAGTACAATATAATTGATTTGCAATAATTATAATACCTTATGATTCTAAGCAAAGTTTGTCCATCTTTAAGCATGGATAATCAACGGTTTTAACTACTTTCATGTTCACCGGTTGAATAAATTATTTTACCTGAGGTTCTGATCACATGCGGCAACCACACGGTGAGGCGATGATTATAACCGTTGGATGAATGTCACGGACCGTTATATAAATTCCACCACTCTCGCGTCGTTAAAATTAATTAAAAATCTATAAAGGTAAAAGATTTCATCTTTCTCCTGACGCGTTTTGGCGGTTCGTTCTGCACAGTTTCTTCTTCTGATGCTCTTTTTTTGTTTTTAAGAATTAAGGGTTTCTACTTTAATCGATTGGAGCACAATGGCATTGACGAGATACCAGATACGGAACGAGTACGGCTTAGCGGATAAGGAGCTCTACCAATCCGCCGATAAGGAGGATCCTGAAGCTTTGCTCGAAGCTGCTTCCATGGCTGGTCTCGTCGGCGTTTTGCGCCAGCTTGGCGACCTCTCTGAGTATGTTTTTTTTTTTTTTTTTTTTAATTCAATTTCGGTCCAATATACCCTACCGTTTGAGGAATTTTACTGTAGAGAATGGGACACTGAAGGTTCCGTGGAATTGAATTTCGATGCTATATACTCTGAATCTAGAGAAAACCTGAATCTAGGGTGGTCTCTTTGTTTTTTGCTTAAAAATCTTATTCGGTGTAGTTCAAGTTTCTTGTGTGCTGATGAGATGATTTTTCTTCTTTTGGTTATCTAATTCTAATGAAACCTCTATGTCGCTATGGAATCAATCCCTTGGCATTTATGTTCTTTTGTCTCTTTTCATACTAATAAGGTTTGCTGCTGAGGTATTCCATTGCCTGCATGAGCAACTAATGACAACTGCAGCACGAGGTCATGGTTTGGCGATGCGTCTCCAACACCTCGAAGCAGACTTCCCTTCAGTTGAGATACCCATTCTCTCTCAAACCGATCATTCTACATTCTTTTATGAGCCAGGCCAGTCATCTATCTTACTCTAATGTTTAGTATAAGAGATATAAGCTGCTATTGGTGATCCCAAGCACTGAATTGTTAGTTAGGTCCTCAGGCTTGGAATGGCATTCTGATCTGCAAACAAAAGAAGACTTGATTTCCCCACGGAACTTGCCTCGTTGTATAATGGATTCGTACGAGGAATGCCATGGTCCGCCGCAGCTTTTCCTTCTCGACAAGTACATTTCAGTATATCATGAGAATTTTCACCATAAGGAAATATCCATTTGCAGTTTTTAATCATGTTTCTGCTGTTATTCAGGTTTGATGTTGCTGGGTCTGGATCATGCTTGAAGCGTTACTCTGATCCATCTTTATTGAAGACACATACTACATCAGCAGTAGTAGCAACATCCAAACTCGGGAAAGATAAGCGACTACGTCAATCAAAGGTATTCAATCATGTTACACATTTCCTAATTCTGGTTTTACTATGCCCACTCTGCCACTGTCTGTAAAAATAAGCATCTGAAAAATGCACATTTGGGTATTATGTGTTACATATGATCAAATCTATTTCAAATACAGAAGAAAGGATCTCACACAACTATTAAAGAGACGCCTGAGGATTCACGGACATCACATGCCAAGTGAGCACTCTTGCTCTATATCTACTTCTGTTTCTGTCATTCCTATGTCTAAAGTTCATATATGTGATCGGCACTTGATTTGGTGACATGAGCTACTTTTTGGATAGTACAGGTTGCATCAGCTATTCTTTTTGGAGCATGTTGAGAACGGACACAGAAATCCTGAATTCCATGTGAAACTGAAGAGAAGACAGCTGAATGGACCTCCGATTAACTCAAGCTCTGGGGCAAGTTACATGGAGAAATTCCTCAAGAATTCTTCACCATACTGTGAAAGAGTTCATGGGACTATGGATCAGTCATCTCCGGCAATGGAAACTGAAGTTACAGTATGCAGTGAACAAGAAGACTTACCAATACCTTCCTTAGTTTATTCCAACAGTGGAGGCACTAGAAAATACAATGAGATGGAGATAGAATCCATTGCTGGTCATGAAATACTTGAAATTCCTTTTGTTCCTCACGAGATTACGGTTAATGAGAAGTCACCAGTGGTTTGTTTAGAAAGTAGCTCTTCTGTGAATTTGTGTTGCAAGACGAACAATGACGCAGATTCACCTGCTTCCACGGAGTCAGAGGTAAAGGAAGCAGGGAGTGATGACAAGGCTGGATGTGACCATGGATTTCCAGGATTTGGTCAGCCGCAGATCTGTACTAATGCAGAAGTGAATCAAACAGAGGTTCTGACTCAGTTTTCTAATGTTTTGCGCCACTCACCGGAGGAAGGAGAATCTAGTCTTTTGTGTACTGATATCCAGAGAGCTTCTCCTGAAAGTAAACCACATAAAGCTGAAGAGGCTGCTGTAGATTTAGACGAGTCATTTTCCCAGATGACACCGGACATAGATTCCGCAGGCATGGGGACTCTGGAGATCTTACAAACACCTTTCAGTTTGTCTTGCTACGAGAGTCCTGCAAATCTTCCCGAAGATTCTGGAAGTCACTTGGAGCTTCAGTCCAATAAAGCAAATGCTGAAGCTTGTGAGGTCTTTGAAGTCAGAAGGGATCCCATGCTTAATATTTCCCCTGAAACTCATCTTTTAAAGGTTACACAAGTGCCACAGGACGCATATGAGGGTGGGACCAATGATGTTCATTCTCAACATGTTTTCAGTGTGGAGACTGCATCTGAGATATCTGTAAGTGCTTTAGTGGAAGACCAGTTCTCTTCCATAACCAATCAAGAGATAGAGGCTCTGGAATCCGAGGACATTTCTTCTGAAGCTGGTCATTTCATTCCAGATACCAAAAAGAGTTTAAATGAAACATCAGTGGCATTGGAGTCCGATTTTCTTCTTCCAAATCATTACATTAGCACATTTGACAACTTTGAAGATTTATCTCTGTCTGCTGATGCACAGGATTATGCTGCCCCAAAAGAAGATGAAACGAACTCCCAAGACGGATCTTCCATGAATCCTGCACAGTCAAAACACATTTCAACTTCTGAAATCAGTTCAGAAAATGGAACTCTGATGTCAGATACTCCAAGAGATCTTCACACAGGATACGGGAGCCTCTCAGCCTCATCTTGTCTGGAAGACGGATTGGCCAACCCTGATCTGGCTGAGATATCATCATATTCTGGACAGGAGGATCCACAAACCATGTCTATTGTTTCAGATGATAGTAGTGACCCTGAGGTACCAATTCCTGATGGTACTTGTTTTGCAGGTGATGTCGATCACGATAACCAGACTGGCCTGAATAATAAGGCCATTGAGACCGTGCCCCAGAAAGAATTGGAAACTATTAGTGATCCACAGGAGAGTCTTTTAGGTACAGAAGAATGTCTTTCATCTGAGTATTGCTTACAGATACAGAACCAAAGGCAAGAAAGTCCATCAGAAACAGGGTCAGCAAATTCAAGAACATCATCAGACGAGTCTCCTCCTACACAAAATGGATCTGTTGGTGTTCAAAGTTCACCTTTAGATGTTTTTCCTTCAAGCATAACTGAAATAGAAGCTCTTCATGCACCATACCAGGAAATTTTCACATCATTAAATGATCATATCTCTGAGTCTGTTCTTTCCAAGGGTCTGACTGATGAAGAAGATTTCTTGAACGTATCCCCTGAGTCCATACTACCCCTCTCCACGTCCCTCCATGAAACACCTCAGGCAAATCCGGAGATAACACCTCCGCTTCCGCCTCTTCCTCCGACACAATGGTGGATGGGGAAGCTGGTTGAATCAACCGAAATGCCATCACTTGCAGGCAGTGGAAACAACAGTTTCAACATCCAGAGGGATGAAAACACACAGAATGGATCAGTTCAAGCGAACGAGGCACAATATCCATCAGAAGTGTCGGTTACAGATGGTGAAAACCATAATTTTCATATTTATACAGAAGAATCTAAAGCAACCGAGGAACAGTCTCCTTCAGGAGTCAATGGGACAAGCGACACCTATATGGAAAGTAAACACAAGTGTTTAAATAGAACTCCGGAGGATTCATTTTCTTTGGCAGAATCGGCCCAAGGCTTAGAAGCTGACTGGAGGACTGAAGCAATGGCACTTGAATGGTTTAGTCAGAACTTAAGAGAGCATAACAATCCCCACCCTGCAAAGTTAGAAGAGGAAGAGCCTCAGGTTGATCACCCACTAGAAAAACCTGGACAAACCAAATTTCGACAAACCTTGCGAGACAATAACTCATATAATCAGAATCAGAAAGCTGGAAAGCTTAAAAGAGACGAGGATACGCTTGTTATTGGCATTGACAGAAGCATGGTTAGTACTTCAATGGCTTATTTTTCTCTTCTCTCTCTCACGCGTTAATCATGAGACTCAATTTGTGTTTGATTACAGTTGAGGAAAGTATCTGAAGGGAACAGGACACACGTTGGAGCTCGAGTGGACGAGAATGATTCACTACTAGAGATCATACGGAGCAAGGTCAAATCACCATTTCATCTTTTCCTTTTCACTTTATTCAGTTTTCTATTATAGAACATTTAACTTGAAAAAAACTTTAGCAGTCGTTCAACCTGAGACCAGCAGATGCCTCAGGGAGACCAAACTTTCAAGTAGCTGTTCCCAAAACCAACTTGAAGGTGGCTGCAATTCTAGAGAAAGCCAACACTCTTCGCCAGGTCTCTCCCTCTCTCCTTCTTGGTTAAATTTGGACACTTGATATAATAATCTGTTGCACAAAGAAAAAGATATAATAATCTTGGGGATCGATAAAGTGGTTTTGTGACATACATATAAATAGGCAATGGCGGGAAGTGACGACGAGCACGATTCAGATAGCTGGAGCGAGTGAGTCGTTGAATCAAATCTGCAGGTAACAAACATATAGATCACACTCTGTATAGAAGAATTCTCACATTGTATGTATTCTCACAAGTAATGTTTTTATTGCTGTATTTTTGACACATTGTAAGTCACTCTGTTTTTTTCCCCTTTATATGTACACCCAATTTTACCCTCTTTTAAAGGGAATCAATCCAGTTGATGTTTCAGCATATTTGCATGTTTGATCTTTTCACATAAACAAATACTTTACATAAGTAAAAGTAAGTGTTATAGGACTTGTAATTTACATCAAGATACATTTTAAATTCAACCTTCATCAGTGCATATGCACAAATCAACAAGTATGATAAATACTGATAGTAGATGAAAAACGATGTTGGAGAGCAAAGTATTTTTAAAAGTCAAGAAACGCTAAGTTTTTGTTATGACTTCTCTGATTTGTTCAAACTTTTTGAAATTTGAAGTGTGAACTGGAATGCTACTAGTCGTCGTTGGAATATTTAGCCACGTAGTGTATGTCTGAGTCTCCTTGAACAATCGTTTCCAAGTTGAAAAAAGAAAAGAAGTGATAATAAAAAGTCAAGTCTAAGAGTTGAATTGTCATCAAAGTACGATTAGTGGAAGTGGTACGGTATACGTGTAAACGATCCTAGGAATATTCCGTACGATATCCGGCCTAACACGGTCAAGAGTCATAACGTCTCGTGAATTCTGTACTTTTTTGTGCCTGGTAGAGTTGACACGTCTCTTACTATGACGACGTTCTGTTTCGCAAAGGGTAGTTTGGTCATTTCAAAAAAATAGCCGTAGTTTGGAGTCGTCCAAATCCCACCGTCGCCGGCTATACTCGTTATCCTAATTATATACGCTCTCTGTTTTCTAATTGGTGAAAAAAGCTTTGTTTAAACTCTTTTTTTTTATAGGAGTTCAATTGTAGTTGCGCTGGAGATGAGTCGGATTCAATTTTGAAAGGATTTTGGCATTGAAGTTTCTATAAAACTCCTTGTTTGAACTTGGAAATTCACTAAATCTGTTGACCAAAAAAAGATTATTAGCAAATGTTTTAGGTGTTTGGCATATAACTTTTCTCTAACTTTAAGACTAATATTTAATCATGACGTAACTTGATTCAAATTTGGATTTACAGCTAAAAGAAATAACACATCTCATGAGTCCTCCTTTTTAGCTGATTTCTATTGCTGTTGTAGAACCCCATGATAACTCAGGTTTCCTCTTACACGTCTGTTTCAATATCAATTTTGTTTTAGACTAAACCATCTTCTTCTTTCTTTCCTTTTTCTCTTTCCTGTCCACGTTAGTTTCCAGAATTTGGTATTTGTAGTATGTGTTGAAAAATGGTTTGTTTTGGAGAAACGGCCAGAAATATTCTAGAAATTCACAGCCTTGTTTTCTTATTTGATGATAACACGTATTATAACGCTATAAGACACATGTATGCGTGACAGAAAGATTATTAAATATGAAATTGTGCGTACTGATATATATCATGCCCCTTATAATAAAACTTATAAAGAATTGGATCGTTACCTAGAATAGTTTTAGGTTATTATAAGTACGGTCACACACCTTGGAGTTTGAAATAATATTTCCCAGTCTACATTTACTGTTTTGTCTTTGCTGCGCACTCTCGTTGTCCATTCAATAATATTTTTGTTGGTTTGTCAACTTGTCCATACAATAATTATTTTATCTGACTTTTAACTCCTTTTCTTTTCTTTTCTTTTTCATATGTATAATTAAGCTAAAAAATATAATCAAAAATTAGGTCGGGACAAAAGAAAAGGCACTTACTGGTTTTTTACAATTATGTGGTTGTGACATAATACACACAGAAAACTAATAAAACGTGAAAAAGAAAAGTTTTAGATATGGAATATATCATTGGCAATGGAGAATCACTAGTTTTTTTTAAAAAAAGTTGGGAGACAAGAATAAGATTACACATTTGATGAAAAAGAACATATATCTCCCGAATATTTTCTTGGTCGGCTTGTCTAATTTTTTTTTTTTTTTTATTTACATGATATCAAGTATATGTTTTGTGAAGACGTCAAAAGAGTATTTGTAAAGATTAGATGGTGTTGGAAAATAAGTAAAATAATTTAGCCGATTATTAAAGGTTAAGAATATAATAATTAAAGTAGAATGGAGGAAAAGATAAAAAGGATATTTAATGAGAGGGAGGTAAGAAAGATAAGAGAGGTTCTTTCAATCTATCGTACTGTCCGCACTCGAATCTGTCCTTCCTCGCATGCTTACTCCACCATATACTTCTACTACCAATGGCCTAACTTGTTGATTGCGACTTCTCTCTTCCTTTTACCTTTTTGCCCCTCCCGTCCTTCCCCGTACGGTTCTCTTTCTTTATTTTATTTACCTTTTACCAAAGTTACACTTCTACCCCTATTTTTCTTCAATAAGAGATGGAAGAGCAAGGGCAATTAAGTAATTTGACAATATCCTTCTCCTTCAAGACTCTCTCTCTCCCACAGAAAACAAACTGTTTGTTGTTAATAACTGTGGGTTTTTTCCAAAATCCTCAAAGAGAGACTATACTTCTCTCGGATCCTTCCTGATTTCAAAATTTCTTCAACCCACCAGCAGCAGCAGCAGATGAAGAAGGTTAAACAGATTCGTGTCTTAAAGCCTTTCGATCTTCTCTCGGAAGAGCTCGTCTTTATCATCCTTGACCTCATCTCTCCCAACCCTTCCGATCTCAAATCCTTCTCTCTTACTTGCAAATCTTTCTACCAGCTCGAGTCCAAGCACCGCGGATCCTTAAAACCTCTCCGCTCCGACTATCTCCCTCGCATCTTGACTCGTTACCGGAACACCACCGATCTCGATCTTACCTTCTGCCCGCGTGTCACTGACTACGCGCTTAGCGTCGTTGGCTGTCTCTCCGGACCTACGCTTCGCTCCCTCGACCTCTCGCGCTCTGGCTCCTTCTCCGCCGCGGGACTACTGCGATTGGCCCTCAAATGTGTCAATTTAGTCGAGATTGACCTGTCCAATGCGACGGAGATGAGAGACGCCGATGCTGCGGTGGTGGCGGAGGCGAGGAGTCTGGAGAGGCTGAAGCTGGGCAGATGCAAGATGCTGACGGACATGGGAATCGGATGTATAGCAGTTGGATGTAAGAAGCTCAATACGGTTAGCTTGAAATGGTGTGTTGGCGTCGGAGATTTAGGGGTTGGCTTGCTTGCCGTCAAATGCAAGGACATTCGCACCTTAGACCTCTCCTACTTGCCGGTAATTAACTTCTCTCTTCACATTTTCTTAATCCGCAGAGCCAAATTTCGATTAATATGGTAAGTTTGTCGAATTGGAATTATTTCTAAATTTGTTCTTCCTGAGACCTGTTGGTTGATTTTTCAAGTTAACAACAAGTTTTGGTTGAACTTTTGGTCTTTCAACATCTGTGGATCATTATCTATCTGAATTCGACACTTTAAGTGCCATATGTTTGGATTATATCTTCAGAGGAGCTGGAAATTCAAACCTATTCTTTTGTTCCGTATTCTACAGATCACAGGAAAGTGTTTACATGACATTCTGAAACTTCAACACCTTGAAGAACTTCTTCTAGAAGGGTGCTTTGGAGTAGATGATGACAGTCTTAAATCACTCAGACATGATTGCAAGTCATTGAAGGTAACCTCTATTCCAAGAAATTTGTTTGATTCTTATACATGAGATCACATAATAGTTTTGGAATCGACTTGACAGACAAACTTTTTAGTTGATATTTTAGAACAGAAAACTTGGTATTCTCAGAATATGGCTTGGAGAAGATGTTACGCTTCTTCTTGCTCGCTGCATTTATTCTGGAAACATTTAACTTTTATGAGAGAAGATGTATAAACAGGTTTCATGTTTTCTTAGACTCAGAAAGCTATTTATCATTGAAAGTCTAATGCTGGAAGACTATATAGTTGATTGTTTTCATCATCATCTTATCCATAGACATTTGAGATTTTACTTACCAAAACCTGTGTTCTGCAGAAGCTTGATGCATCCAGCTGCCAGAATTTAACTCATAGAGGTTTAACCTCACTTTTAAGCGGGGCAGGATATCTTCAGCGACTTGATCTATCACACTGTTCTTCTGTAAGTTCTCCGTTTTCTCATTATCATCAGAACACATGCTTTCCTTGCTTTGTTCTCTGGTTATGGCCTGTATGTAAGTATTTGCTAAATGGCTGAGTCAACTTAGTTTGGCACTAAAACTCTTTAGTAGTAGCAAAACCAGTAATTGCACATACCACCGAATAGACCATTTGTGTCATGGATCGATAGCAGTACACAGACCCACCAAGTTCTATGATGCCTTCTTATATGAGGTTTATTTACTGATTTAGGTGATATCATTGGATTTTGCGAGTAGCTTAAAGAAGGTTTCAGCATTACAGTCGATCAGGTTGGATGGTTGTTCTGTTACGCCTGATGGTTTGAAGGCGATAGGCACATTGTGCAATTCCCTGAAAGAGGTTAGCCTAAGCAAATGCGTGAGCGTAACTGATGAAGGTCTTTCTTCTCTAGTAATGAAACTGAAAGACCTCAGAAAACTTGACATCACATGTTGCCGGAAACTAAGTAGAGTTTCAATCACCCAAATCGCCAATTCGTGTCCTTTACTAGTCTCTTTGAAGATGGAGTCTTGTTCTCTTGTTTCCAGAGAAGCCTTTTGGTTGATCGGACAAAAGTGTCGGCTACTTGAAGAGCTTGACTTAACTGACAACGAGATTGATGATGAAGGTTCTTTATTTTCTTCAGATCAATTCTTAGAACCGTGGTTTTTGGATTATACCTTATCTTGTTAGTCTTTCCTCGTATGATGCAGGACTGAAATCCATATCTAGTTGTCTGAGTCTTTCCTCGTTAAAGCTGGGAATTTGTCTTAACATAACAGACAAAGGGCTCTCGTACATCGGGATGGGCTGTTCAAATCTCCGTGAACTTGATCTCTATAGGTATCTCGCGTAGAAATTTATTTTTCAGTCGGGTCAATAATAAAATTCTCCGTTCTCAATCTAGTCTTTATCTACTCCAGGTCAGTGGGAATAACAGACGTAGGCATCTCCACAATTGCCCAAGGCTGCATTCATCTGGAAACAATAAACATTTCATACTGCCAAGACATAACAGACAAGTCCCTGGTTTCATTGTCCAAATGCTCGTTGTTACAAACATTCGAGAGCAGGGGATGTCCTAACATCACGTCCCAAGGACTTGCAGCCATTGCTGTTCGGTGCAAGCGACTCGCCAAGGTTGACTTGAAGAAGTGCCCATCCATCAATGATGCGGGGTTGCTCGCTCTGGCTCACTTCTCTCAGAATCTCAAACAGGTAATAAACCGTTGAATCCTTCACTGACAGCTGAAAAAACTACAATATACTGGTTGAATCTGTTATCTGATTGCGATCCCCATGTTGCAGATAAACGTGTCAGACACAGCTGTGACTGAAGTGGGACTTCTCTCCCTAGCCAACATAGGGTGTTTACAGAACATAGCGGTTGTGAACTCGAGTGGTTTAAGACCGAGCGGAGTAGCAGCAGCATTGCTGGGGTGTGGAGGATTAAGGAAAGCGAAACTACATGCGTCCCTAAGATCACTGCTTCCTCTTTCTCTAATCCACCACTTGGAAGCTCGTGGTTGTGCGTTCCTCTGGAAAGACAATACCCTTCAGGTGAATATATATACAAGTATATGTAGATTACTACTTACTACACTAAATAGCCGCAAAAGGTTGGTGTAGCTTTTTATGATTACAAATGAAAATCTTAGAGCGAAGGAGTCTGACATATGGAAATGTAAATGATGTGGGAACAGGCGGAGTTAGATCCCAAGTACTGGAAGCAACAGCTGGAAGAGATGGCGCCTTAAATTAAAAGTGAGAAGAAACATTCTGAAATGGGAAAGAGGAGTTCCTATGGGAGCCAGCAGACAGGCCCTGTTTTGGGCCCAGTGTGGATTAGCTGGAACAATTTTGGTCTCTTTTGTGTTGTTGTTGACGGCGCGTGTTCTAACAACCCCACACAACCTTACATTATAAGTCTAGTCACATGGTGGGTGACATGGTACCGTTGTATATGTAGTTTTTGTTTCTTTTTTTTTTTTTTTTGGTTGGGGAGCCGAAATTAACGGACGTAACAGAGTCACAAGGGGATGCCTTCTCTGTGCCTTTTTGACTTTTTCCTCCTTTCTTTTTTTTCTGTAATCATATGAGTTTTATGTAATTTAATGCCTCATCAACTTGCCTGGATAGGGCCGGCCTTTCCACGTCACCTTAGTCGCGTTTTGCGGTAAAAAAAGTAAAAAGAAAGGCCGTGACTCAGTAGGGCCCATTACTGGTCCAGTCCAGGCTCTCACCGTCTGTACAAAAATAGCGAGTCAGCGACTCGGTGTGACAGCAACAACCCTCTCTCGTTGAAAAACGGCTAATGCGCCCGACACTTCCATCCTCATATTCCATTACAAAAGAAATCCAGCTATGTAGTATCAAACTACCGAAAACATACACATGTCAATCAAGTCCAAAAAGTATCACCGTCAAATGAGTGATTCAGATTTTGTTTGCTCATGAAAGATAAACCAAATGATTACTTCCTTAATCACCTGCCCCTTGTTTTCCATTTTTTAATTACATAATGGAACCCCCCATTATTAAAACATGATCATTTTCTTTCGTAATAATTAAACTTCCCAACTAAATGCCTCTTAATATGTTTAAATCTTACATATCATCATCACTTCTCATCCATAATGATTAAAGGCTTAAAATAAAATAATGTTAAGTGCAACAGATGAGTAATGAAACAGAGTGTGACCCTATATGTATGGTCAACCATGTTTGGTCAAGTCGTCACATAATAAAACTAATACTTATTTTTATTCAGTAACAGCAATGTATCACGTATGCAAACCATTCATACACTAATAATAAGTGAATCATATAATATGTCGTAAATCTTGTTGATCAGTTTATCAGTGATGACCAATAACATTTACTATTTCCTCTAATTTCGACATCTATTGATTATCTATAGCTTTAAGCTGCATTGGATCCACCAATAAACTTTAACTTTAAATTTCTCTCCAGAAAAAAAGAAAGATAGGTTAAAGAATTCAGATAATTAATGAAAGGAAAGGATCGAACAATACGAGTAAAAGGGACACGAAACTCCTAAAATTACGATACCACCCCACTGATTATTGATAATGATTTCATTTATGAGATTAATTACTCTATAAGTCAGCGTGGCAATTCCGAAAATAAACCATAAAAACATGTCCTAAAATGCAAACCTTCTTTCCTCTGTAGCAACCGCGTTTAGAGAAAAACGCTCTGCTTTTTTATCTTCAGCCGTCTCTTTTCCGATTCCTCTCAATCTCTCTTTCTTCTTCTTTTTCTCTCGCTCCAAATTCCATGTCTGTGTCTCTTTCCTCCTCCGCCGTATAATTCGCCGGAAAAATTATCTCCCTTTGATTTTCGAACACCTCCGCGAACTATGCGCTTCTTTTGCCCTTATCCTCCAACTACTTGTCGGATCTGCAATTCTTCTTGTCAATTCCCAACCCTAATCGGAGCTAATCACACCTCTGCTCGTTTCTCTTCTCGTTAGTCTCTGCTCCATCTCCTCCTCAGATTTAGGGATATTTGCTTCCAATTTAACAAACAAACCAAGAGCTATTCTTTCGTTCTTTATTCTCTCCGTCTTGTAAAGTAGTTTTAGCAGTGAGATACATACAAATGGAGACTTCCATGGGGAAACCCAGCTTCTTACGGAATATAATGGTTCGCGTGCTTCTCTTTGGTGTTCTTATCATCGTTGTGAGATTTGCTTATGTTGTCACCATCACCGGTGAATCATGCAATCGCGGCGACTTCTGCTTCTTCTCTCTCCCTGAGAATCTCAACTTTGTCATCTCCGGTGCTGCCTCCGGCTCTTCTGCTATCGACGCCATCAGATCTACTTCCCCTGGGGATGATCTCTACACCACCAGGGATTGGATCAAATCCGTTCAGTTTTACTCCTCCATCTTCCAGGATCTGATCGCCGACGGTTATCTATCGCCTGAATCGAAGACGCTTTGTGTAGAGACGGCGATTGGACAAGAGGTTCACTCGCTCAGAGAGATTGGGGTGAAGAACTCCGTCGGGATCTCTAAGAAAGCTTCTAGGCCGTTGGTGGTTAGAGGCGAGGGACATGCTATTCCCTTTGAGGATAACGCTTTCGATTTTGTATTCTCCGGTGGTGACCGCCTTGGGAAGTCGTTGAAGCAGTTGGAATTCGCCGATGAGATTACTCGAACACTGAAACCCGAAGGGTTTGCGGTGGTTCATGTTGGGGCTACAGATACGTACAGTTTCAATTCATTCCTTGATTTGTTTAATTCTTGCAGATTGGTGAAGATGCGTGATATCGATGGTTTTGATCCTTCGATGCCTCATATCAGAGAATTTGTTATTCAGAAATACTCAGAGATTGATGGTGGTGGTCATCACCACCGTGGTGGTGGTGATTCTGGTGGAAAGTGCTGGATTCCGGGTTACAAAAGAGATTTGATTCGGGATGCAGAGCCACTGATTCAAGAGGAGCCTCTTAAGCCATGGATTACACTTAAGAGGAACATCAAGAATATTAAATATGTGCCTTCTATGGTTGATATACGTTTCAAGAGTAGATACGTTTACGTTGATGTTGGTGCTAGAAGTTATGGATCCAGTATTGGGAGTTGGTTCAAGAAAGAGTACCCTAAGCAGAACAAAACTTTTGATGTTTTCGCCATTGAGGCTGACAAAGCCTTTCACGAAGAGTATAAGATAAAGAAGAAGGTGAACCTGTTGCCATACGCAGCGTGGGTGAGGAACGAGACGTTATCGTTTGAGATCAATCACGATCCGGGAAAGGAAGTGGAAGCCAAAGCAAAGGGCAGGGGGATGGGCAGAATCCAGCCGGTTAAAAAGTCTGACTCGAGTGACTTAGCTGGAGAGGTGAATTTGATTCAAGGGTTTGATTTCGCTGACTGGTTGAAGAAGAGTGTGAGAGAGAGGGACTTTGTTGTGATGAAGATGGATGTTGAAGGAACCGAATTCGATCTGATCCCGAGGCTAATCAAGACAGGAGCGATTTGTCTAATAGATGAGTTGTTCCTTGAATGCCATTACAACAGGTGGCAGAGATGTTGTCCTGGTCAAAGGAGCCAAAAGTACAACAAGACTTATAACCAATGCTTAGAGCTCTTCAATTCGCTCAGACAAAGAGGGGTGCTTGTCCATCAATGGTGGTAATGGTTAGGATGCTGCATAAAAGTCTCCTTCTTCTATGCATTTGGTGAAAAATGTACTTTCTTCTTCTAGAATATATAAAGCGGGATATTGTAGGTTTCTATTAAAAATACGTTGTCTGTGCTGAAATTCCCTTTTACTGTAAGAAAAAAGAAGTTTAGCTTTAAATGGAAATTTGAGTTTCTTTTACGCTCGCAACTGTCTGTCACCTCTTCTTAAAATTTTCTTGCTTCTGGTGTTCTCTGCATCCAAATGTATATGTAATGATTTCTCCTTTCCTTGTCTATATATATGGGGTAAGGACACAAGTTTGTTTTCTGGAATTTTGCCTCATCTTAGATATTGTACTCTGGAAGAATGTTTCAAAGTGATCTTCCTATAAATGGAGCAATGCAAATGCCTTGAGTCAGGTATGTTTGTCTCTTGTCATTTAATCTTCATTAATAACTGTTTCTCAGGTGCATTTTATGCTAGAATTATTTCTCCTTTCCTTTAATATGATCGGGCAGATCGGCCAATCTGTTTTGTCTACTTGATATGAGAACTTAACAAAGAAACAGCCAGTGGTTTATTTTAGTTTTGGTACTATGGTTTTTTCCTGTTTCGTTAGTTTTGGTTATCGAAAGCGAGGCTATGATTTGTTGAAGGAGAAGCTGGTTTTTTGTGCTGTGGATTGTAATAAAGAGTTAAAGGAGGAAAATCGATAAAGCCAGATCGTTTTTTATCGGGTATCTTTAGTATCCAATTATGGATGATCCCCATCAAGATTTCAATCTATTGTTAGACAGAGAGAAAATAATAAACATATCTTTTCTCCATCCCTGATCTTTCTCTCTCTCTCTCTCTCTTCAGTTTTTTGTTCATCTGAAAAAAACCTTTTGACTTTTCCATTATAATTTTTCAATTTAAGCTTCAACAAGAGAAAAATGGCATTTGGTGTTATTGTAATCTGTTGTCAATCATTCTTCTTAAAAGGTTTCTTTCATGCTTGTCTGTTCTAGTTTCCCTTCTTTATCCTCATTTCCTCTTCCTTTGACTTCGTTCCCCGATAAAGGCCTTACAAGGTGATCCCATGGAAAGTTTTTATCTGGTTGTTTCATCTCTGCCCTGCTCTCCTCTCTTCAATTACTTCTTCCAAAGGACTTAGCCACACGTCGTGTTTCCAGATATTTCCTGTTTGTTTTTGTTTCTTGTTGCGTACCAGTCTCTTGCAGTCTAAATGGGGGTCTGTTGTAGCAAGGGCACAGGGATAATTGTGGAGCATGGCGCTGATGATGGTAATGAATGTGGAGACGGAGAGGCTGAGGTTAGGGACACAAATGATGGAGCTGTTGTAAGGACGCGTGGATCATCCAAACACGTTTCCATGTCAATCAAACAAGGGAAAAAAGGAATAAATCAAGACGCCATGACAGTCTGGGAGGTAAGAGTTTTAACTCTTTTTTGTTTCCTGTTGGGTCATTTCATATTTTTCTTGTTCGCTTGGTTCGGTTTCAGGCGCTAGCATTTGTAGCCATTACTGCTTTGTTTTCTTAATCTTTATTACATGGGTTTTTACATCTTGCTACTGCCTCTCTTAAGGCAATGACCAATCATATCTGCATCATAACCTTTGCTGCAGAACTTTGGTGGGGAAGAAGATACGATCTTTTGCGGTGTATTTGACGGTCACGGTCCCATGGGTCACAAGATTTCTCGTCACGTATGTGAAAATTTACCTTCGAGGGTCCATTCAAAAATTAGATCTTCCAAATCTGCCGGCGATGAAAACATAGAGAATAATAGTTCACAGAGTCAGGAGGAACTCTTCCGTGAATTCGAGGACATTCTAGTGACATTCTTCAAGCAAATAGACAGTGAACTTGGTCTCGACTCTCCTTATGATAGTTTTTGCAGCGGTACAACTGCTGTAACTGTCTTTAAACAGGTAAATCAGCAGTCTCTAAAGCTTTATGAGTTTTTTAAGACAGTTGATCAAAAAAAATTGAAAGATGTTTTGTCAAACATTTTGCAGGCTGACTGTTTGGTGATCGCCAACTTGGGACATTCACGAGCCGTTCTTGGCACCCGAAGCAAGAACAGTTTCAAAGCTGTCCAACTCACGGTTGATCTGAAACCCTGTGTCCAACGTTAGCATCTTATCCTTTTCTTTTAACTTAGGGCCTAATAAGTAATAACTCTTTGAAAAGTACCAAATGTTGAGTTGGGACGTACAAATAAATCTCCTGAAGAACTTTTCGCTTTGATTTCTGTAAACAGGCGAAGCAGAGAGAATAGTGTCATGCAAGGGAAGGGTGTTTGCTATGGAAGAGGAACCCGATGTGTATAGAGTGTGGATGCCTGATGATGATTGCCCGGGGCTCGCAATGTCAAGGGCTTTTGGTGATTTCTGCCTCAAAGACTATGGACTTGTCTGCATTCCTGACGTCTTCTGCAGAAAAGTCAGCAGAGAAGACGAGTTTGTGGTTCTAGCTACTGATGGGGTAAACAACTTGTACAGCTTTCAGTCTTCTGACAAATGGATTCCCTACTAAATGGTTTCTGCGTGTTCTTTGGATGAACAGATTTGGGATGTTTTGTCAAACGAAGAAGTGGTGAAAGTTGTAGGTTCCTGCAAGGACCGGTCAGTTGCAGCTGAGATGTTGGTTCAGCGAGCCGCTCGGACTTGGAGAACAAAGTTTCCAGCCTCAAAAGCTGATGACTGTGCGGTGGTGGTGCTTTACCTAAACCACCGGCCTTACCCAAGAGAAGGAAACGTGAGCCGAGCAATATCAACTATTTCCTGGAGATCAAATAAGAGCAATAACGAGTGTTATGGAGCCGCACCATTGTCACCATTGGGTCTATCCCAAAGGGTTTCATAGTAGGATAATTGTTACTGTTGTTGTTTCTAACTGTTTAGTAAAATTTGAACCTGTTGAGGTGTCGATATTACTCAACATCAACTTTATTTGTGTGTGAAATAATTTTGTGTTCTGTTTGTTTTTTGAAGCTATTAAAAAGTAAAAAGAGTAGACAAACTAATGGACTTGGTCTTCTTTTCCGCAAATCCAAATTTCAACCTCACAGTTGTTCAAGATTCATAAGTTCTTTTTGTGCAGCAAATGCATTAACCTGAACAGCTACAAAAAAAAAAGTAAAGATGGTAAGTACTTAACTAAACCAAATGATTGAACAATCTGTTAATCTCTGTTGAAATTTCATTGGTGATCACATGCTCTGGAATGATTTGAAAGATATAAGTAAACAAGATATCTTCTTGAATGGTAGAACTTTTTTAGAAAAAAATTTGTATTCAATATTCTACAAAAGGCTGTACAAATCCATAAACTCGGGGAACGAAAACGAGATAAACGGTCACCAATCTCATTGCTGTACGGCGAGAACCGAAACAGAGAGCTCGAGATCTTTGGAGATCAACACATCTCCAACCTCTCCTAACTCCTTCATATCGCTCCATTCTGACAATCCTTCCAACATCAAAAGATTTTCTTCGTGTCTTATCCCGACCATCATCAGATCGAAGTCGTCCCCTTCCTTCCTTAGTAGATCCAGTAGATTCACTGCTTCCTCTATTCTTACCTTTAAGAATGTTAGAAACAGGGGAACACATTATGATAGGTTAGATAAAGAAAAACCTCTGTTTCGTCTACACAAGAAACTTTCTAAACCGAATAGAAACCTCTGTTGCATAGAGAAGGTTTCGTCTAAGGGGAAATAAGATAGCTTCCAAGCCAAGGCAAAATAGTTCTCATTACCTCTCTGAAGATGATGTTTTTCTCGGAATTTTCTTTGCGGAAGACGTTGATGACTCTCATGTCGTGATTCCTCTCGACCATGTCTCTGAGCGGAGAGACGCCGTTCTGGTCCACGAGCCGGAAGACTTGGAGCTCGACGCTTGGATGGCTGGCTAAGCGTGTTGCATACGCAAGCATTTCACGGTCATCTGGTCCTCCTAAGAAGATAGCACCAATATTGATGGTAAGCTTTTTCAGTGGAACGAACCTGAAATCTGGGAGCCTTCCTCTGTCTATGAAAAGCGCAACAGAGCAGGGACAGTTGTGCAGGAGATTACGACACAGGAGCCTCTCCCATAACTCGATCCCGGCATCAAGAGTTAGGATCACAATATCTGTTTCCTGGTCAAAGGCAATCGCACACACGTCCTCGTGCATCGTCTTTCGCGGTGCCACTGCCGTGAAGCACTCTATCAACACGGTCTCCTGATTAGTCTTCTCGAAGTTGTGGAAGGCCTTAACGATCTGGTCCCTTCGGCTAGGCACGAGGAAGGGACTAATCTCTTGCGTGTGATGGATAAGGAGGGGAAGACTATGGTTATTAAGCTCTTCTAGATTCACCGCGAAGACTGAGAGAGGAGACCCGATGGCTGGACGAGAGAGTTCGACGAGGTCAAGCACCGGGCGGACCGCCTCACGGTTCCGGAAACAAGTGAGGATCCTTAGGGGAGCCTCCACTCGGCAGTGTTGCACCGTACGTCTCTTGTAAGGGTTGCGTTTGCTCATGGTTTGGTACAGTTTCTTCACTATCACTATGAAAATTGTCGAGTTTACCGTTGCTGACATCACCATTGCTCCAAAAGATTTGCTTGATATTTTCTGCACCCATTGACCATTATTGATTGTTATTGACCTAAAATTATATATGTTCCAAAGTATATCCTAAATGAATTATTGTTACCGTGTAATTGAAATTCTGTTTGTATATTTGAACGTCGTAAAGTCCTTGTATATTGACGATAAACCCGACAAGAATGGCGTGCCAAAGAGGCACTTTATAGTAAAGGGAAGGCAAGGCAATGGCTATCATTTTGGCAAACCTGACCACCCCAAAAAGTAGCTCAAACCGGATAACATCTCTCCAGGAAAACAGTGAGAGATCGATATTGAGGCCAATCCCAATGACGTAGCAAGGCATCAGGACAGACCAAACAAAACAACCGATTTTGTCTGACAGTCCCGTGCCTAGAGGCGGACGTTTTGGGGTGGCTAGACCTAAGACGACCGCACCAAAGAAGTAAGGTAAACCCACAAATTCTGCCCAGAGGCAGGAGATGAAGAGCAAGACGCATATAACAGAGAGATAGGAGGCCTTGAGAGAGTGTCCTTCTGGTGTTCGATTCTTCATCCACAGCATTAGTGGTCGGAACACATATGCTATCACCAATATCATTATCATCTGCATTCATTTCCGTCTTTATATCATTAATAAAAAAGCGTATATATAGATCAAAGCAAGTTTATACTATACGTAAATATTATTGGATTCATGCATTTTATTAGGATCTTAGTTAGTTTGTCTATTTTTGTAGGAATTTACACAGTCAATTATGTTTTTATAGTAAGAAAATTGGAAGATGTTCCAAAGCAAAATTTGTAGATTAATTAAGAAATTATTTATCAACTTGGGTACCTGTAAGACGGACAAGAAAGCAGCGCGATTTTTATTGGGTAAGTCAACATTAAGTTTAATGGCGATGTTAAGCATGAAAAAACACCAAGAGAGGCAGTCATGCACCATCATGGATGCAAGTGCTAACCTCCCTGGCTCAGTGTTCAACATCTTTAGGCTCGACAAGACTCCGTAAACCACCTGAAAAAACATTGTGGACTGGACGATCGCTACATGGTGGAACTCCACGGGAGGGATCCCCGCAGGCCCGCTTTTGAGCCTCTTGGAGATCAAGATGGCCGCGAATTGGCCCCATACGAAAGGTATGAGGAAAAGTAAGATGCCGTTTATGAATGCTAACTTGCCTACTCTCTTTATCATCCTAGTGTCTACTTGACATGTTGTGATGTAGCAAATGAAGAGAAAACATATGGCCTCGAAGGATTCGATTATGTACACGCTTCTCGCGTAGAAGAATGTAGCCATGTACTGTTTGTTACGTCCTATAACGGACGGTCCTAAGCAGATCCCAGCCTGCAAACAAATTCACTATTAAATATTAAGTCACATTTACACCATTATGGGCATGGCTATACATGTTTTTGAGACGACTAGTCCATATTTTTCCACTAGAAAGCTTCCAATTATAGATGCTTAGATATGGAAACGTATACCAGCATCTGAGTGAGGAATGCAAATTTTCCAAAAGGCCGAAGAAGAAACTGAAAAGATACGGAAAATATGGAAAAGACAGAAATCTGAAGGAGAAGAAGAGGAAGAGCAAACTTGAGCGGATTCTCTCCCCGGCCAATCCCCAAAGAGCCTGCACCTACCCATGGCTCGCAAAGCCAATCAACTCCTCCGTACTGAAAAGTTTTGGTTATATTTTCCATTCCCTCCTGCTAGGTATTTCCCCTAAAGAGTCAAGCCATAGAGGGAAAGAGAGAGATTGTGTTGTGAGTTGAAGAAAAGAAGAAAGTATTAATTATTCTCTTCTTTTTTTTGTTTCTGCTCTCTCTAGCTATATTTAGGGGTTTAATTGTACATGTTGTTTATCCTCTTGTTCTTTATTTCTCTTTAGAGGTCATCCTACTTTTAAGGTTTTCTATATATGTTTTCTGTGTGGTACAAAAATCTTGAGCATGGTCAGATGATCATCATTATAGCCTGAGATTGATTGCACAAACATGTGTGTTTGTAATATATATTTTGCATGTTGATGTTATAATAACCAACCTAGCTACTAAATCCATGAAGTTAGATCCCTAACAAAAAAAGATTAATTAATAATCAACCTAGTAATACTCCTTATAAGTATTAATTTAAAAAAGATCAGGATCAACAAAAAAATAAAACTATAATAAAAAAAAAATGTGTAAAATACCAAAAAATACATCTGCCAAAGTGAGATATGACATATATAATTTCCTATTTTTCTCTGACGGTTATAATAAAGTCAACACAAAATCCTTGAAAAAACAACAAAAACTGTTTAATATCTTAAAAAAGATACATGTATCTTCTTCCCCAGCTCAACAAGCTTGATCTGTTTGCTCAATTAGTTAGCGTTATGCTGAATTCAAAAACACAAACAAAAATGGTTATAAAGAAGAACGTGAATACTAGTTTTAAGAAGAAAAAATATTCCCAAAGAGAAACAAGATGAACAATAGTGTTACAAGTAATGGCACACATGAATTTGTATGCGAGGCATGGTTGGGATCAAGCTCTGGCGGATTACTTAGAGGAGATGATCCATTGAAATATTCAACTCCTCTTCTTCTTCTTCTCATTTCTCTCGTCTCTTCTCTCTCTTCCGTCTTCCAAGCTCTTCTCCGCCCTCTCGCAAATGTCGACTTCGTCACTCAAATTCTGGTATGTAATCACTTTATCATACCATTTTCTACGTTTTTTTTAATAAATTTTGGATCTCTCTATATTTCCCGCAAAGAAAAAAAGGTTTAAACTATAGAAGTGTGATATTTTGTTGGTATATATGAAACAGGCTGGGATATTCTTAGGACCCTCGGCTTTGGGACAAAACATTGATTTAGTAAAAAAATTATTCAACACAAGAAGCTATTTCATAATAGAATCATTTGAGGCAATATCCTTCATGTTCATCTCATACATAAGCACGGCTCAAGTGGACATGGGAGTTATAAAGCGAGGAGGCAAGCTAGCAATCATCAATGGATTATCTCTTTTTCTGTTTCCTTACGTGGTGGGCGCCATAGCATGTACAGTAATCACGAGCAACATCCGTGGAACCGTGGCGAAAAATAATCCCGAGCAGCTCCACAATTTACTAACAAACCAATCCGTAGTGTATTTTCAAGTGGCGTATTCGGTTTTGTCGAATCTCAAGATGCTGAACTCGGAGCCCGGAAGGTTAGCCCTCTCCTCCATAATGGTGGCTAACTGCTTCGGCTGGGGTTTTTTCCTCCTTTTGATTACCTTTGACAGTTTCTTGCATCAAAATTACTCCAAGACCACTTATCTGCCTACCTTCACAAAGGTACTACTGCTGGTTGGTATAGTAGTTGTGTGCCGACCAATATTCAACTGGATAGTGAAGAGAACCCCTGAAGGAAAGAAACTCAAGGCTTCCCATCTATGCACCATTTGCGTCATGTTGTGCACCGCCACTTTCCTGTCTGAAACTGTAGGGTTTCCTTACGTAGTCGGATCCGTGGCTCTCGGTCTTGTCACTCCTAAGACGCCTCCTTTCGGTACTGGTCTCACTGACAAGATCGGTAGCTTCTGTTATGCGGTTCTTATGCCGTGTTACGTCATCGGGATTGGTAACAAAGTGGATTTCTTTTCATTCAATCTACGCGACATCATATCTTTGGAGTTCCTTATCTTTACCATTAGTGCTGCAAAGTTTGCCTCCATCGTCCTTCCATCGCTTTACTTCCAAGTTCCTATATCACACGCAGTGATTGTCGGCTTCATCGTCTGCATACAAGGGATCTACGATGTCCAAATCTTCAAACAGCTCTTGAACTACAAGGTACACATTGATTTAGTACAAATGAAATATCATTCATCGCCAATTAGTGTTTTGACTTTTAACTACTTGTTTTAAGGGATGCAGAATATAAGCCACGAGGCATTTGGGATAATGGTGATCTCTGCCATGGTTCACTCGACCATTTTCACGGCCATTGTCAAAAATCTCTACGGGTGGGTGCAGAGGAAACACATCACTTACCGGCGACAAACCGTTCAACACTACGAACCAAACAAACCTCTCAAGATCCTCACTTGTTTCTACCACCGTGAAACCGTTCCTCCCATCCTCACCGTCTTGGAGCTCTCTACTTGTCCCTCGAGCGCCTCTTCGCACTCCATCGTTTCCGTTAATCTCGAAGAGCTTGAGCAAAATAACGTCCCTCTCCTCATTCAACACCATCCAGGTCACAACGACGAGTCATCAACGTCTTCCAGCCGCAGAGATCAGATCTCCAAAGCCTTCGAGAAATTCCGAAGCGGCCACGATTTGCAAGAAAACGTTTCCGTTGAATGTTTCACAGCAGTTGCACCGAGCAAGACGATGCACGAGGATGTATGTGCCTTGGCCTTCGAAAAAGAAACCGATCTCATCATTTTCGGGATGGCCGACGGGACTGCAGCAGAACGAAGGCTCTGTCGCAACGTCCGGAATGCCTCACCTAGCTCCGTTGCGGTTCTAATGGACCAAGGACGGCTTCCAGATTTCAAGAACATGGGAACGGCGATGAAGAACGGCTCAATGAGAATCAACATCTGTTCAATATTCCTCGGTGGAGCAGACGACCGTGAGACACTGGCCTTTGCGGTTAGAATGACAAACCAACCTTACGTAAACCTAACCGTTCTTAAACTTGTCGACGGTGAAAACGTCTCACACCTAAACGACGTCGTAGAGAAAAGACTCGATTTCAGAACCATCGAAAAATTCCGTCAAGACACCATGAACAAACACAATGTCGCTTTACGAGAGGTAAACACACAAGTCTTGACTCCGTTTCTCCGGTTTTCAAATCCGGATTAGATTTAACCGTTCATTTTGGTCTTAGGTATGGATAAAGGAAGCGAGTGATCTGGTGAACCTACTGAGAGAGGAAGGTAACAATTACGATCTGATCATGGTTGGAATCAGACACGAAAAAAGTTTCGAAGTGCTTCAAGGATTATCGGTATGGAGTGAGATCGAGGAGCTTGGAGAGATCGGAGATCTGCTCGTTTCCAGGGATCTCAAGCTTTCTGCATCGGTTTTGGCCGTACAACAACAACTCTCCTCTGTCGTCGAGGAGGTTTAATGGCATAGAGCATTTGTATACAGTTTTTAGGTTATACGGGAGACTGCTTTCTTTTATTTTCAGAAAATGTACATTTGATATCTTACAAGTTACAACAAACACATTCCTTACATAGTTATGTTTGATTCTCGGGTTCGGTTTAGTCTTCATGGTCCCATAGATCAGCCACACTACGGAATGGACCTTCGGTCTTGTTGACGAAAAGATCCTCACCGTCTATCACTCGTTTCTGCATCAGGGCCAAATAAGACCCAAAGTGTGAACATTTGGATCAAATGAATAAGCTGAAAATATTGTTAGTTTTCTCTAACAAACTCAGAAGATAAAGAAGTGCTCTGTTTCCTTACTCTGTCCTGTTCCTCACTAGTTACTACTATAACAAGAACTCAGGAAGCAGAGAAGACTAACAAGTGCTCTGTTTCTCACTAACAGAAATAACGGTGATTCCTAACTAAAATAAAATGACTGTCCCATTAAAGCAGTAACCGCGATTTCATCATAGCAAGCAATTTACTCTCGTTGTAAAAGATCATCTAGAGATTCTGGTTGGTAGTTTGGTAAGTTTACCTGGTCAGTGATGCTGTTGAGAGCTTGGAAGTCTTGTTCAGGGATCACCCAATCAAACACTTTGATGTTCTCTTTGATCCTCTCTGGATTCAATGACTTAGGGATGACACTTGTTCCTCTCTGCAAACCCCATTTCACTAGAATCTGTCCCGGTGTCTTATTCAGCTTCTTCGCTATCCTATCCACCGTCTGATCGTGTATCAGATCTCTCCCGCCTTCTTGAGATCCCAATGGAGAATAGGCCTTCAAAGTTCCAATTGAAACAGTGAATATTTTTCCAGATACAATGGATCAAGAATCATATTAGTACTCACAGTAACATGGATCTCATTCTTCTTGCAGAATTCGAGTATCCTATCGTTTCTCCAACCAGGATGCATTTCCATCTGAGGGCCAAGCTAACAAACTCACTACAAAAGTTTTTCAATGAACTTTCACATGTGAAATGAAGAACCTATACCTGGCAAACGGCAGGGATCAGTTCAGCAAATCCTAGCAGCTTATTGAGCTTAGTGACTGTAAAGTTACAGACACCGATATTCCTGACGAGACTGTCCTTGGAAAGATTCTCCATTTCTCTCCAAACTCCTTCCATGTCAAAGTCAAGAACGTCCCCTGCCTTTGGTGGCTTACTGGCTCCTTCTCTTAGCCGGATAGGCCAGTGAATCTGCAGAAAATTGAATTGTAAAGAGAGGAAGAAGAGTAACAAGAAAGACTAAAACTTGATTCACAACTTACCAAGTAGAGATCAAGGTACTCTAATTGAAGCTCTTTAAGGGTGTTTTGCAGAGCAGGACGCACTCTCTCAGGAGATAACTCAGTGCACCTTTTGTTTAAACATGTACCAACCAAAACATTCATCAGTGGCGATGATAAATTAATCATTTTTCTTAAAATTAATGTGTACCAAAGCTTCGAGGTCACAAAGAGGTCCCTCCTTTCAAGGCCAGCGTGCATCGCCCTCTTTATTCCTTGACCGACCTTAAAAAAGAGTAAGACTTGTTTACCTCTAAACTCAAAACTTTCAGACAAAACAAGTAGTAGTAGTAGTAAGTAACAAAGAGAGATAGAGAAAGAAACCTCTCTCTGATCACCATACTCCCAAGCTGTATCTATGTGCCTATAGCCACCCTGCAAATTCAATGGGAGAGTAATTACTGGTCAATAACAAGTAAAGCTCTGTGTTAATGAAAGCTGAAAACAAAATTGAGCCAAAAAATGAACCAAAACTATGGTTTGAAGGAATCAGGAAAAAGAAATACTGATTCTTGTAAAGACGAATCACCTCGACGATTGCAGTGACAACGGCGTGGGCGGCTTGAGACCCAGATCGCCACGTGCCGAGTCCAACGGCTGGGATTTTGTGGCCACTCAAGAGTCGAAACGACTCCATATTCTGCCCTTCCGACGTAAACGTGGCATGTGCCATTGGCTTTCTCCTCCTTGCCTCTTTGACTCTCCGGTGAATCGCGTCTCGTCTCGTCTCTTATACACTGCTAAAGCCCTAGTCAGGCAGATTATACAAACGCAACGTGGCAGATTCCGTATGGGAAGGACATACACGCGGCGGCTGTCGGCGGAAGACAACCATCGAGGAGCCGCGTGTCTGTGAAACTGTGACCCGTGTGTGCCAACCCATTCTCCCACACACCTCTAGCTTCATTGTTAATTTGTTGTGGAGAGCAGAGATTATAGCTGACTTTTCGTTGACCAATTTTATCTTTTGTTATTTGCTTGGTCCGGTCCTGGTTTTGTGTTTCTGTGGACCGGTCCAAATTGGAACATTTAATCTTTTGGGGATTTAATTCCGGTCTTGTTTGGTTCGTGGTTATGCGGACCTTGATTTCTTTTCGGAGTTTGCAATAACTGGTGTAGTTCAATCCTAACCAAAGCTCCAAAACTCGATCGTGAGTTTTCTAACTCGATTAGAGTTTCTGAGTTTAACCGAAACGCCATAACTTTTTTTTTTTAATAAAAAATTCTTGCAATCCCATCATAGATAAAGCATTCGAATTTCGAGCCCAAAAAGGCTTCCAACGTAATTATTGCATGAAATTGTTTTCTTCATTATTTTTCATTAAAAAAAATAAAAGAAAAGAAAAAACGCAAACGCTTTGATCGATTTTTTTTTTTGAGGATTTGGCAAATCTTTTGGTTGCATCTTGTGATAAATCTGATGTGTTTACGAAAACAAAAAAAGCTTTAGTCGTAAACAATTTAAGAGTTTAAGATTGTTTATGCTTGAAATGATTTTTTACTCATGATACCAACTTAATTATTGAGAAAACCCTATTTTCATAAAATCAAAAGGGGAATTGGCAAAACTAACCAACAAAAAGTTTATAATTAAGAAACTAACATTAAAAAAAGAAAAAAATGATATCCTCTATATTTTGTATATTAATTCCAAGTTTACCCCTCTATCTATTTCTCTCATCTCTCTTTATGTGTACCTCTCTCTTCCGTTCTCTCTCCCTTCTCTCTTTCTCTCTCTCCCCCTCTCTCTTTCTCTCTCTTTCTTTTTCCCTCCCCCTCTCTTTCTCCCCAGTAAAGTCCTCACACCTACATCGTTACTTGTTTTTGTTTTCAAATCAGAGTCTCTTAATTACTTTTGGGTGAGATTTGATTTGGGGGTTTCGAATTACAGAGAGAGGAACACAATTTGGATTCAGGGAATCGACTTTCGTTGTTGCGCTTGGTGTCTTGGTTATGAAATTGAGTTTTGTTGTTGCAAGTTGAGAGATACTATTCTATTTGTAAATATACTATTTACGTATACCTTGTTTTATATACGTTTTAAAATGAATTATTTGTTTTGATTAAGGATGTTAAGTGATTTAATTATTGGTTTAGATTTAAACCCTTGGGTTCCCTATATATTATCCCTTAGGGTTTAATATCTTTCCATAAAAAAATATTGTGTATCTATACAGAACGTTATGTTATTCATTGACAACACTATTCACATCTAAATTATTTTGTGTCTGTTTTAAAAAATTTAAGTCATGATATATGTAGAAAACTATACAACTTTTTAATTGATATATCATGAACTTGAATTAATTTTTTAAAGATTAGATAATATGAATTACAATTGGGAAGGGGTAAAGAAAAAAGAAAGAGAAAAAGGAACTTCTCTCATACCACCTGATTTCTTTTCTCACCTCAACACTAATAATAAAGCCACGTCACCACATTTTCCTTCCTCGCTGACAAACGTAACACCAGGACAGTGATGTCTTTTCACACCCCTTGAAGGTTATTTATTACATTTACAAATTTATGGTGTTAGTTAGTTAATTATTTAGTGAAAAAATGTTATATCTGCAAATCACCCAAATCAAAATACTGTCATAAGAAAATGGGATCAAGAACATTCATTCTCTCAACCCATTTACGATCCTACGTACTTAGGTAATACGTACCATGGCTATAAAACAAATATTTCTATCACGCAACCACACTTAAGTACAAAACTAGCGATTATTATAATGTCTGTTTCTCTTTGTTTAGTTGAGCATTTATATAATGTTTAGTACAACTTTTACTGTTTGGCTTATGCAACATTGCATGTCCACATCTAATAAAATCTAAAAAGGGTAAAAGTATAAAAGAGGAAGATGTGTCTCCTTTTTCATTTGTTTGATAGAAGTATTATAGTTTTCACGGTTTACATTTTTCCATTTAAGTTAGCTACTATTAGTAATAAGTCTTAATGTCTCACTTCATTAGAAACAATCATAATAACTTAATATCTCCCTACATATATTTCTTCGGAGACAAACAATATTTTATCAACAAAAGAAACAATATTCTTATTAATTAGTTTATGACCATGCCTATATGCTAAAAGGTATATTGAATTGTGTTATTGTATTCATGTTTTCATTGCATGATTTGACAACACATGATTTTTTATAGATAATATTATATTTACTTCTTCTTTTTCTTTTAATATGACCAATTATTGTTTTTCTTCAAATTCATCGAGGAAATTCATTGTTACGCGCATTTTATATGCAAAGGATAATTTTTTCTTAAAAATGATAAATTAATAGATATATATTTTTTAAAAATATTTTGCATCGATGTCTATTTTTCCGCAGAAGGAAATACTTGTAAACAGTTTGACTAATGTCTAATTTCTTTCAAAATTTACCGTAGAAAAAGTAAAAAGGAGAAAGTTGTATATTAGAAAGCAGAAGAAATTGAAAAAAAAGAAGAAGAAGAAGGTATATTTAAAATTTGCAGCTTAAAAGGCTCTAAAAATTCCGTCGCTCAGTTTCCGTCGCTCCTCCGGCTTTGTCATCGTCTTTTGCATTGCCATCAGTCATGATGGCCTAAGCTTCTTCTCCCTCTCTCTCTCTTTCTCTCTGAGACCTCGTCTTCTTCGATTTTTCACCGCTCTCACTCAACTTCTCTGTTGATCAAGCTCCGATTCCAGTTTAAGTGAGCATTTAGGTTTCAGTCGTTGCCTTTTGCTTATTTTCCTAGGGTTTTGTCATCGCATGGTTCTTATCGTGTTTCGATTTCACGAGGAGTTGAGATGTAAGGTTGGAATTTCGTTGTTTACTGATTTGGAAACTCTGCTCTGCGCTTTTGTTTCAGAATTATCTGTTTGTTGATTTCGCTCCTGGTTGGGTTTTTGTGTGTTAAGTTATATGGCCTTGTTCGTTAGCTGACTGAAAATTGTATACATTTGTGTTTCGTATTTCATCATGTGAATTTCTTCGTGATTTTGTAATTTCACATCAATGGCTGCCTCATAAGCTACCTCTTGAGTGTCTTAATAATGCACACCATGTGTTTGAAGGTTTTCATCCTTCTGTTGTCTAGTTAGTAAAACCGTACGAAAAATCTGGAGACTGTGTCTGTCTTGATTACATGCTTGAGCAATAAGACCCGTTTCAATCATTGGAAGGACTGGATTTGTTGTTACACTGTAAATCCTTTGATATTCTTTCCTTTTACCCAATCAATGTCAGGATGGCTCAAAGGAGGGGAAAGTTTTCC
This sequence comes from Arabidopsis thaliana, assembly GCF_000001735.4. Classification (NCBI taxonomy): domain Eukaryota; kingdom Viridiplantae; phylum Streptophyta; class Magnoliopsida; order Brassicales; family Brassicaceae; genus Arabidopsis; species Arabidopsis thaliana. The sequence continues at coordinate 248,415 of NC_003076.8, read as the reverse complement.
TTCAGAAACCTGACGAAAAGTCAACTAGGTGGTGTTGTCTTTGGCTGCACTAAGAATACCATCAAAGAATGTATGTCGAAACAGTTGTTTGGTGAGTCTTCTTGAATAGCTTATTCTTTTCCCATGCTTGTTTTTGCTTCTGCTGAATGTAGCTGTTTGTTTGCTGTCTACTTTGATTCTTTGCTTGCTCATTGTCGTATGCTGTTGCATTTTTTTGTTTCTAAACTCTATTTCGCAATGTTTGTATGTATATGCTTCTTGAATCCGCTGATGGTTTTGACAGGTTTACCCTCTAACCACTATCCATACGTGCAGAAGATTGATATTGGTTTGCCATTGTTTCTTTTCAACTATTCTGATCGTACACTTCATGGCATTTTTGAGGCTGCTGGTTGTGGTCAGCTCAATTTTGACCCTTATGGCTGGACCTCTGATGGTTCTGAGAGAACCTCATATCCTGCACAGGTACCAGAGTGACATTTGATCACTTTCATGAATATGTGTTTCTATGAGTTCATTGGATTACATATGGTTTTCAGGAGGCATTATCCCTTGCCAACCTTTTCCATAAGCAGTATAAATTTCATGAAATAAGCAGTGGTCTTTTACGGTTTCGCAGGTTCCAATCAGTGTTAGGTTACAGTGTGAACCACTTTCCGAGGAAAAATTCAAACCTGCAATTGCAGATAATTACTACAGTTCTCACCATTTTTGGTTTGAGCTTGATCATTTCCAAACAAGGAAGTTGACATGTCTGCTAACATCTTTTGCTGTGAAACCTAAACCACCCATGAATACACCAAACACAAGACAGATCTTTCGCTTGATTTCATCAAGTGAAAAGAAAGAGAACAGTGATGAGGTTAAGCCTTCTGAGAATGAACCAGTGGGTAGCTTGGAAGTGTCACTCAGTTCTGGCGGAGAATCTGACTCCTCTGCTGCTGCTTCTCATCCTGGTTTCTCTGAGAACCATCCAGACGTACAGAACCCCAAACAAATAGATAAGGATCATGTTCTTGAGAAACTGAAGGATCTCGTCTTTAGTCATGATGAGCATGGAGACAACAGTCTAACTGAAACTGTTGAACAAGCCAACATTCCCACCTGCAAGAACTTGGAAGACAGAGATACACTTGAAGAGGAAACATGTTCAGAGGGGAAAATAGATGGCAGTTGTCTTGTATCCTCTCCTCTTCCACATACAATAAGCCAGGTACGTTGGTATCTACACATGGTTGGTATTTATTCAAACTAGGTCTCCATTTCTAATACTTTAACTGTTACTTCCTATACAAGTCTATGTGTAAATCTGTTAGAGTCAACACTTTCCCCTTTATTTCTTCTCAGAACGAACGACAAACAGAACCCCCAATTTTCTCAGCCAAAATATCGAAGTTTTAGGCAACCTCACGTCTGTTCCCCCCTTCTACTTATACCCATCTGAGCTGTCAATTATTAACTGTGTAGAACTCTGTGTATTAGCTATAATATTGCAGGAATAGTTAAGAAGAAACTGTTCCATGTCAGCTTGCTTCTCTTCCAAAGACTATGATCTATAGTTAATTGAGACTTGTAATTCCTTCTCGGAAGATTATCATGTCTCTTGGGTGTATCAAAATCAATGGGATCATATTGGCTAAATATTTTGCAGTTGATGCATGAGGTGAAGGAACTCAGGGCATGCGGGCTGGAAAATTCAACCAAGATATGTTACTTGGAAGAGAAGCTGGTAAGATTTTGTTTATTGCTATTTTGATTTTCATTCTTCCTGCTGGAATTCTGTTTGCATGTGTAATATGACCACACCCACACAGATATTCATTATATCAGTGATAATGATCCTCTATCATTTTCAGCTAGGGGTTCATCTCGGTATCATTTTCCCTTGTTTTTGGAACCAATAAGCTCAAAATATAGTGGTGGAGAAACCATAACACTTTTACTTTTCGATATTTGGTATTTCAGGACAAAGCACACAAGGAAATTTATCAATTGACAGAGCGTTGCAACATGCTGGAGTCCATATCAGGTCCTTTAATCACCAAAGCTGGTGGCAGTGATTTGGAGATCCATTCACCAGATGATACCAGCTTAGATCCAACTGAGGCAATTCTTCTTTTAGGGGGATTTGATAAAGACTCTGAAACATGGTTGTCATCAGTGCAGTCATATTTTCCATCCAGGAATGTTGTAAAGGCTCATAGTTCAATGAGCTGTATCCGTTCAAATGCATCAGTGGCAAAGTTGGATGGTAAAATTTACGTCTTTGGAGGTGATGACGGTGGCCGTGGCTGGACCAACTCAGGTACGGCCTCTCTTTTTCTCTTGTTCTTAAAATGAGTTAACTATTTAGTGCATTAGAGCCTGTATACAATACATATATAAACCTATAAACCTTCCAGATATTCTTAACAGACAACTAAAAGAACTAGAAAACGGAATATGGGTGGCAAAAGCATACTACTGTGACTTTCATTATATTACTAAACCAAATGGCTCTAGTATTTTTAGCAAATTGTGAAGTGAGGTGTATTAATTTAGTGCACTTCACTTCGGCTGTGCATATTTTAAGTTAATGTCTACCACTTCACACTTCTTTTTCTCTCTAACCATAATTATTTAAGCCTGATCTTTGATTTCTGTTTTGCCTCTTCTTTTTTCTGTGAAGCTGAATCCTTTAACCAGACTGATGGCCAGTGGAGCTTGTGCCCCCCCTTAAACGAGCGAAAAGGAAGTTTAGGTGGAGCCACTTTGGATGGAAAAATATTTGCAATCGGAGGTGGGAATGGGATGGTATCTTTTTCAGATGTTGAGATGCTTGATCCAGATATAGGGAGATGGATCAGAACAAGGTCAATGGGGCAGGAGGTAAACGTTCTTCTCTATTCGCATGACATATGGTGAAAGCCAAAAATCTGAAAAGTTGTCAATTAGATCCCCACTGGGAAATTTTTGACAGAAGCTCACAGCTAAAAACATAAATTCCCAAAGAGAATCCATTGTTAAAACTACTCTATTTCGCTAAGTTATAATTTCAAGTAAGGAGTGTCAGGTTAACAATAGAAATGTAGTTTATGCTTCCACTCACCTACTGGTTATAAGCCTTAGCAAGATGATACCATGACCTTCTCCTCGGCTTTATTCTCTGAGTTGTCACTGCTCTTTGATCTCAGAGATTTGCAGTTGCGTCCGTGGAGCATAAAAGTTCAATTTATGCTGTCGGTGGTTATGATGGTAAAGAGTACCTGAAGTAAGAACATTTAAGCCTTGTGTTCTATTTTTTCCCCTAATCTTGACACATGTGAAGCTAACAAGAACAATTTATTGGAAACTTACTTTTAACAGCACAGCTGAAAGGTTTGATCCTAGAGAGCACTCCTGGATGAATATTGCATCGATGAAGTCGAGAAGAGGCTGCCATTCTCTTGTTGTTCTGAATGAAAAACTGTAAGTTTCTTCTCCCCATTTTTCTTCTTCTTTGAGAGTAACTAACAGACAAATTTTGGGTAAGAGTTTTAAGGTTGTATTCATATGCACTATTGCAGATATGCGATTGGTGGGTTTGATGGTGAGACAATGGTATCGAGTGTTGAGATATATGAGCCAAGGACAGGGACATGGATGACGGGAGAACCAATGAAGGATTTAAGAGGATATTCAGCAGTGGCAGTGGTTAAAGACTCAATATATGTGATCGGAGGATACAAAGGGGAAGAGGATGACATATTAGACACTGTAGGATCAGTTCTGAACTTGAAATGAAATTAAAACAATTTACATAAGCAGACACGGTTTAATCTTTGATCATGTGTGTGTTTGCAGGTTGAGTGTTTTAAGGAAGGTGAAGGGTGGAAAAACGTGCCTTCTTCCTCGATCGGTAGGCGTTGCTTTCTATCTGCGGTGGCTTTGTAAATGGGGAAACTTTGAAGCTGTTGTTTTTTTGGTGGCCAAGTCATGAGAGACAGAGATAAGCCTTTAGGAGTTTTGATTTTGGGGAAAGAGTTTCCCTCTATGAAGTAGAAGCAAAATGGAAATATCGATTTGCTATAAAAAAGTACAAAAAAACATCTAACCAATTAGGTGCGTTCGGGTCTAGGTCGAGAGATCTATTTTATAAACGTTCCTGGGCACTCAAATTTGAGCGGGCTTTTATAACTAGATTAAGGCCCATTTCTAAACAAAATAATCCAAAATCACTTCATCAGAGCGTTTGAAAGAATCTTCGAAACGAGAATGCAAACGTAAAAACGATGGGCTTGGGCCTAAGCGAATAAAAAAGGTTTAAGGATAAAAGGGGAAAATTCCTGGGTGGTCTTACTCTCTTTATCCGCTTGACTAAAAAAAATTGGCGTCGAGTGATAGAGACGAAGAAGAAGAAGAAAATGCCGTGCCTCAACCTCTCCACCAACGTTAACCTTGACGGCGTCGATACATCTTCCATTCTCTCGGAAGCTTCCTCCACCGTCGCGAAAATCATCGGCAAGCCTGAGAACGTAATCCCTTTTTCTCTCTCGATTTAACCTCTAGTTCGTTTCGTTCTGTTCGAATTTTGTTTCGATTCTTCGTTTTCTCCTGAGATTTGCCTTGTGTGCGTCTTTATCTCTTAATCATTTTCTTCTCCTTATTGAATAACAGCGATTCGAGTGTTGTTTTCTTCACATGCATGATATAGAAACCCTAAGCAATTTTATCTCGTTGCTCCGTTCTATTCTAGTGGTTCACATTTCCGGAGTCTTCTCTTGACTTATTTGTACAATCTTCGTTGGGGTTCTTCTTTTTTATTTTACCACGATTTCTAGGCCATTCCTGGCCCTTGAATTTCTCATTGCTGAAGTTTGTTTTCAAAAACAATATTGGTCTGCTTTGACGATTGCTTGTTTATGTTAGTGATGTTTAAATATTTTTGTCCTGTAATGTTGTTTCTTAGATCATTATCTGATTGCATTGTTCATTGTGGTAATTTGCAGTATGTGATGATTGTCTTGAAAGGCTCAGTGCCTATGTCATTTGGCGGGACCGAGGATCCTGCAGCTTATGGTGAATTAGTTTCTATCGGTGGCCTTAATGCGGATGTGAACAAGAAGCTAAGCGCTGCTGTTTCCGCCATTCTTGAGACTAAGCTATCGGTGCCCAAGTCTCGATTCTTCCTCAAGTTTTATGACACCAAGGCAAGCAATTCCCTCTCTCTGATAACTTTTTTGATGTAGTGACATAACATATGCAAATGTGTTAATGATTTCATATGCCCGATATGCGTCCATGTCTCATTTTCATTGTTCGTTGTCTCTCTAGGACCATCAAAGTCAAGAATATGCACAATGTTTACACGCTTTACACCAGCACTACTAGGTCATGAATAGGGAACAAATACATCTTATGTGTGTAAGTTCATCATCATAAGACGGACCTATAACTTTTACTCATAAACTAGGCATTATAAACAATTAAATCAAATGCATAAACCGTTCCACTACTCGAATTCAATCTTTACACCCACACTGTTGAGTTATTTAGGAGATTCGTTCAACTTCTCTAAATCCGTTGTCTAACTGGCTTAGAGGGTCATCCATCATCTGGAGTGTTTATGCCTATAACCACCTGATATATCAATTATACATTTCTTTTCTCGTGTGGTTCTTCTTGCAGGGATCCTTCTTTGGTTGGAACGGGGCGACTCTTTAATTCCGTGGTAGGTGATTAGTGTGATTGTCTTGAAATGTATGATCTACTCTCATCGATCAAGTAACTTTGAACTACTTCGTATTGTAAACATATCTAAGGTTTGATGGAGTTGCATTAAGAAATAACATTTATGCTATATATGATGCTACAACTTACTATCAGGGTAAACAATGGTTATTTAGTCTTTGTCTACTCGTTAGATATAATTATGTTTAGAATTCGAAGATGAATGTTATCAAAGAAAAAAGGATTTGACATTGTCAAGTCTACTACTCCATATGACAGATCAACATTGTGTTAAAAATATTTTCTATTAGGGAAACTTCCTGTGACTGGAACATTAATGGTCAAATGCACTTTGCCTAAGTAATCAAGAATTATTGTATAAACTACGTTAAGCAAAAAAATAACCTGAGTTATAATATCAGGAGGTTATTTTTATTTTTATTTTAGCAAATGAATATAGATTAGCTATCAGATGAAGCAAGGTGTATAATCAAAGTTGAAAGACGCGTAATTGTGATCCTATATATACATAACACTACCGCAACTTCAGCAACCTCTAAATCATTCGTCTCCTAAAATTTTCCAATCTCAAAATCCCAAAAGAACAAAATCGAATGGTGTCAACAAATCCCCCTGTTCTTCCAATTTCCACCACCGCAACAGACACCACCAATCAGCCTCCGATTGTAACCGCTGTGGTGGAATCGCAACCTCCAGTCGTCCGTGCATTTGTCAACGGTGTGACCGAGACGGTCTGTGGTGGTCTATCTCGTAGCCGTCCGTGGTCAGAGCTCCTCGATCGATCCGCTTTCACAAAGCCTGACTCTCTCTCCGAGGCCGGGACGCGATTCCGGAAAAATTCCTCTTATTTCAGGGTGAATTACGTTTGCATTGTCGCTCTGATCCTTGGTTTCTCTCTTCTCGCCCACCCATTCTCTCTCATCCTCCTCCTATGTCTCGCCGCTTCCTGGCTCTTCCTCTACCTCTTCCGTCCATCAGATCGTCCTCTTATCCTCTTCGGCCGATCTTTCTCCGAATACGAAACTCTCGGTGGCCTAATCCTCTCCACGATCGCAGTGATCTTCTTCACAAGCGTCGGATCTGTATTGATATCCGCTCTCATGATCGGAATAGCAACAATCTGTGTCCATGGCGCCTTTAGAGCTCCCGATGATCTCTTCCTCGACGAACAAGATCATGCCGCCTCCGGATTCCTCTCATTCATCGGTGTTCCCGCGATCCCCTCTGTAGCACCCTCTGCCTCCTCAGCGGCTTCCCCCGTGTAAATTATAGTTCTCAGAATCTGGCGTGTTTAGAGATTTGAAGGTGGAGATTGTTGCAATGTAATTTTCTGTGATACTTGACCATTGTTGCAATGTAATTTTCATTGAAGTCAGTCACCAATCACATTGAACAGATGTTTTAAAATGTCCACGTAAGCAATTATTGTTTGGAACGATTTCGGGTTAGCATTCGTGCCGTTAGTTACCGCAATAAAAGGCCGTGGCAATATCACACTTGTCTTGGAACGCTATGTCCGTAAAAACCAAGCCCAAAGTTAAAATAAAACCACGCGTCTCATAATTTCGGCCCAAATCTTTTTCAACTTTCCCGCCTTTGTCAGAACTTTTAACTTTTTGGATTTTTGGTGATGATTTTGGTTTGGGGAAAGAAAATAAAACAATAAAAATAAAAATTCCGCACTCCCGACTCCTCCCTCTTGGCGTGGTAGGCAATTCTGAATCGCGAGGTTTAGTTCTCCGGCTGAATCATATAACGACGAATCGGAAAACTTGGAAACCCTAGAACTGAATAAATGTCGACGTGGCATTTATTTTCCGATTCCAGCGGCGATGGTTTCCGGTGGGAAGTCGCTGGCCGGATTCTTCAGTCCGTCTCGGATTCTACGCCAACCAAGGCGCTCGAATCGACAGCTCCTCTACCTTCCATGGCCGATCTCTTGCTCCAAGGTGATTCTTCGTATCTTCCTTTTCTTTGTCGAATCGTGTTTGTCATGTGACTCAAAGGAGATTGAATTATTATTTGATGCTTCAAGGATGCTCGAAGCTTATAGAACGGGAAGAATCGATGCCTGGGGAAATCCCAATGTTCAGGACTGGGCTGGGGAAGTCTGTAGTTCTTAAAGAGTCTTCGATTGCTAAAGCCAAATCCATTTTAGCAGAGAATGTTGCTTATTCAGGTATTTTATGTGACAGTATTGAATTCCCTTGACTAGTCATTTGTTTCTGAATTCGCTTGAATTGTTACTTAATGTTGGTGAATATGTGTTCCTGAAAATCTTTTGAATGTTCCATGTTCTTGGCTACACTTTTAGATTTGCAGAACACAAATTGCTCAATTCCCCAAACGAGACAAGTGGATACAGCTGAAACTATGCCAATGTTCAGGACGGCCTTGGGGAAAACTGTCCCTTTGAAAGAGTCTTCAATTGCCAAACCTTTGTCTATTCTAGGAAGTGATATGATAATTGACTCAGGTGTGTTCTTATCTCCTCTTTTTTTAAGTCTTATATCCAGCTGTGTGCGCATTTACATATGAACTTGTTGTTTGTGCTGCTACTCCGTTCAACTTCCAGGTTTCTTGAGTTTGGTTGTTATCAGATAAAACGATGAATAGTGAAGAACTAATCAACACACATCTTACTTCGTTTAGAGAATAAATATTAGAAGTGACATTTTTTCATAGTTTATTTGTTAATAAGATTCTTTTTGATTGTGTAGACAACGTTCTTCCCAGGGAGAGTGGGTTTGGTGTTCCCAACAGTCTTTTTCAGACAGCTTCCAACAAAAAGGTTAATGTATCTTCTGCCGGTTTAGCAAGAGCCAAGGCATTGTTAGGACTAGAAGAAGATGATTTGAATGGATTTAACCATGTGAACCAGTCGTCTTCTTCCCTCCAGCAACATGGGTGGTCCGGTTTAAAAACTCATGAGGAGTTTGATGCTACAGTGGTTAAGCATCATTCAGGAACTCCAGGACAATATGAGAATTATGTATCTGGGAAGAGATCTGAAATCTTAAATCCATCGTTAAAGGTGCCTCCAACAAAGTTTCAGACTGCTGGTGGAAAATCATTGTCAGTGTCAGCTGAGGCGTTGAAACGTGCCAGAAACCTTCTTGGTGACCCTGAGTTAGGGTCTTTCTTTGATGATGTAGCTGGAGGTGATCAATTTTTTACACCACAGAAAGATGAAAGGCTAAGTGATATTGCTATAAACAATGGAAGTGTCAACACAGGTTATATTGCTCATGAAGAAAAGACAAGCAACAAACATACGTCAAATAGTTTTGTATCTCCTCTTCATTCATCTTCAAAGCAATTTAGATCAGTTAACTTGGAGAACCTAGCTTCAGGGGGTAATTTGATCAAGAAATTTGATACGGCTGTTGATGAGACCAATTGTGCTCTGAATATCAGTAAACCTGCTACACATGGACTATCAAATAACAGGCCTTTAGCATCAGATATGGCAGTGAATAATTCCAAGGGAAACGGTTTCATTCCAAGAGCTAGGCAACTTGGAAGGCCTGCTGATCAGCCACTTGTTGATATAACAAATCGCAGAGATACAGCTTATGCAAACAATAAACAAGACAGTACCCAAAAGAAAAGGCTGGGAAAGACAGTCTCCGTTTCTCCTTTCAAAAGGCCAAGGATTTCATCCTTTAAAACTCCTTTAAAGAAAAATGCTCAGCAAGCTTCAAGTGGTAATATATACGATTAATTTTAATTTTAATTTTTTGTTAATCTAATTGGTTGGTTCTCAGATTTATAATTTTGGTGTCCTGTCTATTATCAGGTTTGTCTGTTGTATCGTGTGATACACTTACTTCCAAAAAGGTACTTTCTACAAGATATCCAGAAAAGTCTCCAAGAGTATATATCAAGGAGTTTTTTGGAATGCATCCGACAGCTACGACCAGGGTAAAATCTTTTTGTCCCTTTCACCTGTTCCTGCGTTACATAAATTTTTTCTTCATTCACTCAAACACATTTACGAGGTGGTTTTAGATGGATTATGTGCCAGACCATGTCAGAAGAATCAAATCAAGTAATGCAGATAAATATGTATTCTGTGATGAGTCTTCTTCAAACAAGGTTGGAGCTGAAACTTTTCTTCAAATGTTGGCTGAGTCGGGTGCTTCCTTACAACATGCATCCAGAAAGTACTTTCTCTGTCCCTTGAAATGTTAACCGTGTTATATGTTTATTATATCAGAAAAAGTGTGTGACTGTTCGTTTGAAGCTTGCATGTGATTGTCACTCTATTAGATAGACAGTTTGATGTCTATATCTATTAACTTATCTATCACTACATATGCACTAGGTGGGTTACTAATCACTACAGGTGGATAGTCTGGAAACTTGCATGCTACGACATATACTACCCAGCCAAATGCAGAGGAAACTTTCTAACAATCACCAATGTTCTTGAGGAACTAAAATACAGGTTTCCCAGTCTCACAACACAACTCGTTACTTAAACTCATGCAAAGTCTAACATGGTTAATCTTCTTAATAGATATGAGAGAGAGGTCAATCATGGTCATTGCTCTGCAATCAAGAGGATTCTGAGTGGTGATGCTCCAGCTTCTTCAATGATGGTCCTCTGCATATCAGCTATTAATCCAAGGACCGATAATGGTTCTCAGGAAGCACATTGTTCTGATAATTGCAGCAATGTGAAAGTCGAACTCACTGATGGGTGGTATGAAATTGCTACTGCTGTTCTGTTACCTGTTTTCTTGTCTCATTTCCATAGGATTTTTTTTTAAATCACAGGTACTCGATGAATGCTGCTCTGGATGTCGTGCTAACCAAGCAGCTGAATGCTGGCAAATTGTTTGTGGGGCAGAAGCTTCGAGTAAGTTATATTCATGCAAGATATACTTTGTTTTGCAACACAGATTTTGGTTAGATCACTGACTTGCAGCATGCTTACGTTCTTATCTCTTATCTGAAGATCCTCGGGGCAGGACTTTCTGGCTGGGCTACCCCAACATCACCACTTGAGGTTTCCTAGACTTTGCATTTTATAAGATTTTCTGATATCTTCTCAGGTTGGTTTGTTCTTAGAGTTTCGTTCAACCAAACTTTCAGGCAGTGATTTCAAGTACAATCTGTTTGTTGTTGAATATTAATGGGACATACAGAGCTCACTGGGCGGACCGACTAGGCTTCTGTAAGTAGCTTTATGCTGTGGACCTCACTACATCATCTGAGTTCTTATTGCTTTCATATTATTATCTTTCTATTGATCGTTCTTAATCTCTTCCTCAAGGTAAAGAAATTGGTGTCCCTCTGGCTTTCAACTGTATCAAGTGCAATGGGGGTCCAGTGCCTAAAACGCTAGCTGGCATCACACGAATATACCCCATCCTATACAAGGAAAGGTCAATATAAATGTGTGCCTGTTAATGCACTTTGGTCTTCCTTATACTTCTCGCAAAGCATTATATTTTCTTGATGTATACAGGTTAGGTGAAAAGAAGTCAATAGTTCGATCAGAGAGAATAGAAAGTAGAATTATACAGCTGCATAATCAGAGGCAAGTTTCCTTATAACTGTAGAGTAGCAATTTTTAGTAACATTTATGTGATCAATTTAGCACATCACTTTCTAAGAAGTGTCAGATTAACTCATCAAAGCTAGAGACATTTGTTACATACACCAATATTAGGGTTCTAAGTAGTTTTTGGGACAGACAAAGAATCTTTGTATTTATTAGAAAAGCTTCTGGCCTTCTGAATATGGATGGTTTTGCCAACAGAAGAGCCAAAGATTGCAGTTCCTCATGGTTTATTCTCATTCGTACTTTTCTTTCTTTCTTTTTCTATTTTCCGTAGGCGCTCAGCTCTTGTTGAGGGTATTATGTGTGAGTACCAGAGAGGAATTAATGGTGTTCACAGCCAAAACGATACTGACAGCGAAGAAGGAGCCAAGGTCTTTAAGCTGTTAGAGACGGCTGCTGAACCTGAACTTCTTATGGCTGAAATGAGCCTAGAGCAGTTGACATCTTTCACTACATATAAAGCAAAATTTGAGGTAGAATAGTAATTCCCTTTTCTTGATATATTGATTACAGTAATTAACTGCTTCAATCTGAACCTCAGGCAGCCAAGCAAATGCAGATGGAAAAATCAGTGGCAAAAGCTCTGGAAGACGCTGGTTTAGGTGAAAGGAACGTCACCCCATTCATGAGGATTAGGCTTGTTGGCCTGACGAGCTTAAGTAATGAAGGAGAGCACAATCCAAAAGAAGGCATTGTAACAATCTGGGATCCCACGGAGAGACAGGTACATTCAAATGCCTAAATCTGAATGTTTCATGCACAATTTAAAAGAAGGCATTTTTCTAATGGCTTATAAGTTTACACGAACCTTATCCATATGAGCTTATATGGAACGGGGAGTTCCAAATATAAGCTCGTCAGAGTTGCTGTGGACCTCGAATGGACTGAAATGCATATCAAAAAATCGTTACCATCACTGTACTGTTGCATTAAGAGCATCATCGATTAGCTTGTTCAACTTTTTTCTTGTAGATTCTTAAAACAGTTATCATTGTCTACTACTGTGACAGAGAACCGAGCTGACGGAGGGGAAAATATACATAATGAAAGGGCTAGTACCAATGAACTCAGATTCAGAAACACTTTACTTACATGCCAGAGGGTCAAGCTCAAGATGGCAGCCTTTGTCTCCAAAAGATTCTGAAAATTTTCAGTAAGTGGTTTTCTTTAGTAGACACTGGAATCTATCTCATTAATTTGTTCAATTTCCCTGATGATGTTTTCAGGCCTTTTTTCAACCCTCGTAAACCAATCTCTTTGTCAAATCTTGGTGAAATTCCTCTGTCAAGGTTAATCTCAGTAGTCCAAGCTTTTTATAAAACACTATTTACCGCACTTTGCTAATCTATACTCTATCATCTCTAATTATGTCCTTCAGTGAATTTGATATCGCTGCGTACGTTGTATATGTTGGAGATGCATACACAGATGTTCTACAAAAGAAGCAGTGGGTGTTTGTGACAGATGGATCCACACAACATTCAGGGGAAATCTCAAACAGTCTTCTTGCTATAAGCTTCAGCACCCCATTCATGGATGATAGCTCTGTTTCCCACATCAGCCATAATTTGGTTGGATCCGTGGTATGTACAAATTCTAATATTTGTCTAGTTTTACACTGAGAGAATATGCACCGAGAAATTATTGTTTGAAAAATATATGCTTTGTGGGCTTAATTTTTGGCAGGTCGGATTTTGCAATCTAATTAAAAGAGCAAAGGATGCGACAAACGAAATGTGGGTTGCTGAGACAACAGAGAACTCAGTCTACTTCATAAACGCAGAAGCTGCCTACTCTTCTCACCTTAAAACCCGCAGTGCCCATATCCAAACATGGGCTAAGCTCTATTCTTCCAAATCCGTTCGTTCTCGTCGACTTCCTCTTTCTATAAGTATTCGGTTCAAAAAGATTGTTCTATTGTATTAAGCCTTCTTGGTTTGCTCAATTTTCAGGTCATCCATGAACTTCGGCAAAGAGTCCTATTTATAATCGGTGCTTGTAAATCACCTTCATGCTGAAGATAAATCATACACCACCTCTTCTCTTTTTTTTTTTTTTTTCACAACACCATTTCTCTTAAGTTTTTGTTTATAAATCTAGCCCTCTGCTGATTGTATCTATTAAAGCCCATTTTGCTACATCAATTTCGTACAAAATAAAAAATCTTTACATTTTGCTAAGTTAAGCTCATGACGCCTGACTATAGGCAAGGGATGTAACAAATTTGGATCCTTATAGCTAGCTAAAATCACCCCGTTATATAATTTATGGGTGATATTCGGCCATCAAGGTAAGGTTATATTCATTTCATTTTCACAAAAAATGGAAAAGCAATTGATTCCAGACATCAGGAACTCCAGGTACACACCAATGAGTACAGTCAGAATACGATGCCGGGTTTTTCAACCGGTCTTCATTTAGAGGTTCCCAGAATTTCCGGTACACCGATGGATGACCATCTTTTCGATACTCAGACAACTGAGTGATGTTTATAACTGAGACCTTTGGTCCCAATCTCTCCAAAACTCTCTTCACCATCCTCATTGTCGGAATGTCCGACCCACTTCCCCAATAACTCTCTTCCTCTATTGGTTTCTTCTCCCCGTAGCAGTTTCCTTCGCTTCCCGGGTTCCATTCTCGGCTCCTGACCAGTTACAACAGCTCGGTTTTAATGCGAAAATAATAAAGAGAGTAGAATCAATCATATTGATGGAGAACAGGGGATAAGTATTTTTGTTACCATTGATGTGTAGGAGACATTGTAACGAAGAAAACTCGCTTTTTGTTTGGATCGACATTGTTAGCAACCCAATCACCCCAACTATCCATTGCCATCTCCATTCCCTCGGCGCTCTTCACCTCCTCGCATGACCCTTTTTCTTCACTGCTCCATCTTTAGTTCGAATATGCAATGAGTACCAATTGTTAATTTTTGGTTTTGAAGATGAATAAAATGATGTCTATATATAATTACCGGAGCTTGACAGAGTCTTGTCTCCACCATAAGTAGGTGTTGAAGATTAGAATATCAGCATGTTGCCACTTTGATGCATGTTTAAGAACAGAATCGGGTCGGATAATCCGCTCGCTCAATCTGTGATTAACAGGGTCATCAGAATTCGACTCCACGAGCAACGGTGCCCAGAGAAACTCCACTGTGGCATTGTAGTCCTGCGGGTACATACACACCAAAGTAACCAATTGCACCAAAACCACAACAAAGAGTCAAACTCAAGGCATAAAAGTTGTTAAACTCAGAGTGTATTTATTACCTCAGCCCTGAAAATGGTGAGGTGAGCGTTAGGAGACATAGACTGCTTGTCACGTGGAATGACAGACTGTAAGAGACAAACCATTGAAATCCATTGGCCTCTGTTTAACGAGTCTCCAACAAACATCAATCTCTTTCCTCTCAGCTTCTCCCACATTTCTATCGCATTCCATCTACCAGATAAAATGATAACCACAGTAAACACCTAAATCATCAGTTTCTACCGTTCTTTGCAAACAATAGTAGCTCCCAAAGTCATAACAAACTATTCATCCATATGTTCTCCATTTGATCAAATCAGTTATCCACAACACACATAACTCTTACAGAAAAACTTGGAAAAATGAAACAAGCAGCATAAGTTTTTTTACCTCTTCAAGTTGCAGGCATGAGGTTGCCATCTCCAATGCTGATACTCCAAATCCTTCCTACCATGCTTCTGACAAGCCAACTGGTCGGACATGTAAGGACACTGAGATTCCTTGTGTAAAGGGTATGATGATGAATTATCAAAGACCCATTTCCCAGAAAAGACATCACATTTCTGCTCCTCCTTTGTTACTTGACCCGGGTGGTCTTCAAACGGGTCAACCCATCCGATTTTCTTCCCACTGTACTCTTTCGTCGAGTTGCATTTGCTGAATCTATCCAAAACCTCTGCATTTTTTTCAAAACAGAATCCTCCAATTAGTAAGTTCGTGATGCTTTCAGCAGAGAAAGTAGCACGAATCACTTCAAAATCGGAAAAAAAAAATCAAATCAGAACAGTACCATGAGCTCCCAAGTAGTTAATCCGAGGAACATTAGGCTTGACGAAATCGAACGTGGAAGGTTCTCGGAGATTTTGAGTGTGACTCGCGGCGTGGTGATGGATCTGCTGAATGCTACGCTCGTTGAAGAGAATCATAAAGGTGACAACGAGAATAAAGAGGAGACCCGCTAATGGAAGTCTACTCTTCTTTCTACTCCATCTCTGCGACATATCGGAGACTTTCTTTTTAGAGAAAATGTCACCACCACAGTAAGAGGAAGACCTCGTCTCTTCTTCTTCACCAAAACTTGCTTTGATGCGACTGGTACAAGTTTGGAGCTATGATGATCCAGTGAGTAGAGGCAGAGAGAGATTAATAAAAGTTTAATTTGTTGTTGTTATCTGTTTTATAAAATATAAATTTGTAATTTGACTTTGACGTGTTTTGTTTACCAGATCCCATCTTTCTCCTCCTCTTGGCTCTATTGCATCCCTCGAGCTGTCTTCATCTCTTTTTTTTTTTTTTTAATAAATCCTTTTGTTTCTTTCTTTTAAAAAATTTCACACTTCTCCTTTTTTCTTCTTTTTAATTCAGTTTTTTGCAAAGAAAAATGGATGGATTCTTTTGGGCATGTGAGATCAAACACGCTTCAATTGCGAGTGTGATTTATTCTCAAATCTGACTATTATAAATGC
The DNA here is from genome assembly GCF_000001735.4 of Arabidopsis thaliana. Lineage (NCBI taxonomy): Eukaryota > Viridiplantae > Streptophyta > Magnoliopsida > Brassicales > Brassicaceae > Arabidopsis > Arabidopsis thaliana. The sequence continues at coordinate 232,416 of NC_003076.8, read as the reverse complement.
TGTTAAGCCAAAAGTAGAGTAATAATGTTCCATATTTTAGGCTTATCATAATCAATTCTTTTAACTTATGTACAAAAACTTTTTTAAACACCTTTAGTTACCTCTTTAAATGTACATCAAAATGATTATCATCTCATGCTTCTACTTTTTTTGGTGTGAGTGTCAAATTCATTTTGAATATATGAGAGAACATAAATTAACCCAAGTAAAAAATTGTAAGACCAAATCATTGAGCACACGAATAGTAGTTCTTTACAATTGGAAAAAAAAAAGAACAAAGTAGAATTGCTCCGGCCATATTGAAGTTATGATCAGATTTATAAATAAGTTGATGTATACTCACAGTAGGAGGCTTTAAATCAAAACCAAAACGTAAATGGAAAAGCTTGAAACTTTGGAACCAGACAGAACACAGACAGGTGTTAGAATTTATCGACTCGGAGACCATTTCTTTGAACCTCATAAGCATCTCTGCTTCTGCTCTTCTTCATTCCTGCAGTGAAATAGACCTTTGATGCATCTGTAGATATGCTTGTCACTTTTACCCATATCATTACTTTTGTCTTGATTCCTTCCACATCTGTTAGCTTTCCTTTCTCAAGATGTCCTGTTACTGTTGTTGTGAACTTCAACACTGATGAATCCTTGTATCCAACTTCGCATATCGATGGGATCAAAACGGTTAGTTTCTTTGTCTCTTCATCGAACTCGTAGTTTGTAGCATCTCCCGGGAAGATTCCAATCGGCAAATCATATTCTTTTAGTAACTCAGGCAACGGCTTCTGCATTTTCCCTGTCAACATGATGACAAATGGGGAATTTCAAAAAAACAAAAAATTGAAAGATGCAGTCAGAAGAAGAATAAAAAAAAGCAAACCTTTGATTTTGTTGACCAACCATTTTGTTCCTCCTTCAATGCTCGTTGACACCGACTGGCATAAACAAAAACATTGTTTTATATGTTAGAAAAGATCACAGTTTCAAACAAAATAATCTAACCACATGAGCAAGAAGAGAAGACATTATAGGATCATATATTTGAATCATTTCTTAAGATATCATGGTTTTGGTAATTAGATGTTCTTCCTTATGTGACGTGATTTACCTAACAATGAACTCAAAACATTCGTACAACTGCATGATACCAAAATTACGATAAAGGTGGTTGATTATATCGGAACCACGTCAATAGATCAAAATCGATTAGGAAAACAGATGAATCAGATTCTATAGGATGGGTCAAAAAAAGACGTACGTTGAGATCGTTGCCGACGGAGTCAAACTGCTTGTTAGCCTTTTGGCCTAACCAGTAGGATCCAACCTTGTTGAAGATCTGATCCATATTCTCTCGAGAAAGGATAGAGAAGATTTTGAGAAAACGAAGGACGACTTTCTTTCTTTTTCTTCCGGGAAAGAATTTTGGGAACCCACCACTCTCGCACCGTTGGATTCGTTATTTGTGCACTATTCCTGCAGCCAATTAACTTATGACATGTGGCAAATACATAAACACCAATATATTTATTGAAGCAAGCAGGCAGCATTATACTGTACAAATTACAAAAAAAAGTACTTGCCTATCACTCCTCCTTGGGACTGACTATCTATCTATTGGGCCTTCAATGAAAATCAGATTAAATAGGTGCAACACAACTTGGGAACTGAAGAACCACATGGCACAAAACAGAGTAAAATTAAAGACTACAATCAATCCTTTTTTTTTGCCATTCCTCCCATGATTTTACTTGTCTATTAGACGAACCTCAGCTAAATTTGTAATTACAGTCGAAAATATTATTAAGCTCTTTAACACTTTTATAGCCTACCCTTGTCTTTGTGCATTCCAGAGTAATACGAATCGATTCAAATCAAGCCAATAAAATAAAACCAAGCCTAACTACACTTTATTTAATGCTTAATTTTTGTCCTTGCCAACATTACAACTTTTTAGAAAAACCATTTGATATGATTTTTTAACTTGGGCCGTGACATTACTAATGAGGCCCACAATGTACTTACTCCGACGTGTAATTGTCTCCGATAAAGACAAGGAACCATTTGGAACCTCTCACGCGCTTTAGCTGGAAATTACGTGGAGTTGAGCTACTCGCGACTCTATCCTATGTATAATTGTATATCAGTTTTCCGTCTCCATCAAATATCCTAGAGAGCCACGAATTTTTCCTTCTTTGTTGTAAATTATGAATATTAGGCCACATAATACGGAAAGTCTTAAAGGGTTTGGACCATTCTCAATCTTATGTTCTAGTAGCTTGATGATTTTTTATAAAAACAATATGGAAATACTTTTATCTCTATCCGATTTCCTATGTCAATATGTGTCACAGGATTTTACACGTCTAACTTATGTTGGAAACGCTATCATCTTTTCTTTTTTTTTTTTTATAGTAAACAATTGTATTTGTTATCATCTACAACTCTAAAAAATACATTTCGAAAAATAGGAGAGAGCGAGTAGGAAATAAGAAAGTGGCAACGCGAGAGTAGGAACCGGAAATGGTAAAAAGATTCTGAGGATAAAAGAGAAAGCAGAGAAACAGACAAACTTTATTTGGAGAGATGTTAACGTGGATCGAATATCCTCACGTTCACACTATCCCATTGGATGTAGCACGAGGCCGCCACACGCCCCTACATCTGGCTTTCATATCCACCCTCCACGTGGATCTCAATCCAACGGTGACCACACGCCTTTTCCCTCTTATATAAACCCTTCCTCCTTCCTCTTTCTTATCATCATCACCATCTCTTACAACAAATCTCAGGCGGCTCAACACTATCCTCTTCTACATTTTCCAACGATGGCCTCAAACGCACTCTCGTCTTTCACCGCCGCTAATCCCGCTCTGTCTCCTAAGCCACTACTCCCTCACGGCTCTGCTTCTCCGTCGGTTTCTCTCGGCTTCTCCAGGAAAGTTGGCGGCGGCAGAGCAGTGGTCGTTGCAGCGGCTACGGTGGACACAAACAACATGCCGATGACCGGAGTCGTGTTCCAGCCTTTCGAAGAGGTGAAGAAAGCCGATCTGGCCATTCCAATCACATCTCATGCCTCTCTCGCTCGCCAGAGGTTTGCCGACGCTAGCGAGGCAGTCATTAATGAGCAAATCAAGTAAGCTTCTCTTTTCTTTTCTGTCTAATTAAAGAAACGAAAATGTTTAAAGATTAGATCTAACGGAGGAGGTTGCTTTCTATTTACAGTGTGGAATACAACGTCTCCTATGTGTACCATTCAATGTACGCATACTTTGACAGAGACAACGTTGCTATGAAGGGACTAGCCAAGTAATTATTACCTTCTAACTCTAATCTTAATCTTATTTATAATAATCTTGATCGTATACTTCAAAATGAGATATATATGTCCATACTAAACATGAGTTTTTATAATCACCAGATTTTTCAAGGAATCAAGTGAGGAAGAGAGAGGGCATGCTGAGAAGTTTATGGAGTACCAGGTTTTCTATTTTTACCTTCTTTTCTGTTTTAGAAAAGTTGATAAAGACTTGTGATTCACTTAGTTAATATTCATATTGTTGGTTTGTTGTCTCTATACAGAACCAAAGAGGAGGAAGAGTGAAACTCCACCCTATCGTCTCACCTATCTCAGAATTCGAACATGCTGAAAAAGGAGATGCTTTATATGGTAAAACTTTAAGCAAATACACTATCTTAATCCTAAAATAACAACTTTTCTTTTTTTTTAAAGATACAGATATTTATTAGTTTACTAATCTTTGTTTTCAGCAATGGAGTTGGCTCTGTCTCTAGAGAAACTCACTAATGAGAAGCTTCTAAACGTTCACAAAGTAAGTTCCCTAACTTATCCATTTGATCATCAAAGATTAAACTTATAGTCATTTTCCTAATACTAACTAACACGTACTTTTGGCCAACAAAACAGGTGGCCTCAGAGAACAATGATCCCCAGTTAGCTGATTTCGTTGAGAGTGAATTTCTGGGAGAGCAGGTAAAAGTTCTTTTGCCTTTGTTCGGATTACAACTAGTGACTTGTATAATCTGTACATGTTCTGACTCAGAATATATTATGGACTATTTCTAGATTGAAGCAATCAAGAAGATCTCAGACTACATCACCCAGCTAAGGATGATCGGCAAAGGCCACGGTACGAATCAAAACCCTATATTGAGATAGTGTTCTCAGACTTGAATGGTATTTCTAAAAGCTTATTTACATTTGTTCTGTCTTTGCAGGAGTTTGGCATTTCGACCAGATGCTTCTGAACTAGACTTGGACCTCTATAAGTTCACTTTCAGATGACCAATGTTGGGGTTAAAACAGAAGAACCCGAAGATTCTGTAAAAGCTTTAGATTGAACATTATGGACTAATAAGATTGTAGTAGTAAGCTTTGTGTTCAAGATGGTTTTTGTAATAACTTCGTAAGCTTAATCAATGAAGTTTTTGTTTTAGTATATTCTAACTAGCTATAAACCTACGGCCAAACAATGCGTAACTAAGAAAATAGTGAAAACTCAGACCTATCTAATTAAACATAGAATATTTATGATCCAACTTGAAAGAGTAAGCATAACGAACCTGTTTATGAAGAACATGTAAAAGAAGCATGAAGCGTATGTCACTTTCCACCGAGAAGGACAAGCTGGTCACTGGGATATAACTGAACAGCAAACAAGAACAAGATCACTGTCACATCAAAGCAAAAGAGATGCTCTTACTTTGATTCCATGTTGAACAGTAGAAAATCATTTCTAACCAAACAAAGACCTGTCTGTTCTACAAAGAGCTGACAAATGTACGAAAATGAGTATCCATAAGAAGTTCATGACGTATGAAAACACCATTAAGCTTTTCATGTACAGATTCTCCCTTAGTGATTTATCTTTTCATCATGGTTCTTCAAACCACTAAGCATTAAGTAAAGATTGAGAATCTTATTTGTATAATGACGAAGAAGTCCCTCGCACGGGAACAATCAAGATTGGATACTTGTATGACCCTAACAAGAACACTTATCACAGTAGTAATGCTCTGATCAAAAGCAAGGAAATGTCAAATAATCCCGAATGTTATAGCACCATGCATCTAATCTAGAGAAATACGCATTCTAATAAGATAGTATCCTCTAAGATAACGCAACCAATTTGGAATCCATAAACAACAAGTTTCAAAATAGCTCAGACTCCAGCTAAAACCCTAGCAGAGAACAGATATGGAAATCGACACCACAAGTGCTTAAAATTGGACAAGGACGATGAAATTGAGAGAGACGGAGAGAAAAACTAACCACAATTTGAGGGTTATTAGTCATCGAGAAATTGAACGCCGACACTCCGACCACTGAGCTTCCGGGACTCTCAGGGAACCGAAACCGAAAATGGACAAAAACAAATCCCAATTTTGTAGCGAAGGGCACCAATCGAGTATCGCCACTTAACATTTCGGTACACTACAAACCGGGTCGGGTATGTTGTTACGCAAAAGCTATAGTTAGGCCTTACAAACTGAGGCCCATTTATAGAATATTTAATGTCTGTCGAGATAAATTCATAAGCCCATGTAAGCCCATAGAATATTTAATGAAACAGTTCCTCTTTTTCTGATAAACTCTCAATGTCGAACGTTGGTTTAAAACAGGTAGAAAACAAACAAACCATGTTACAGGAGACGCCCAAAACCATGTGGTGTGTACCTAAATGCGATAACCAGATCAACCACACACCGACATTGCTGGCGAAGAATTCATAAACAACAGGATGTTTTGCTTGTTGTCATCCACCTGGTGAAGACTTTGCTTCAATCTTTTTTGGAGTTGCTATCGTCGTCCTCCTCCTCTTCCTCCTCCTCATCTTCATCGGTACGGCCGGAATAATGCTTCAGGTCCTCTTCTCTCAGCTCCTCCTCTCTCCGCTTCATCCTCCGAGCAATCCTTTTGTCATAATCTTTCTGAACTTTGTCCATTATAGTGTCAAAACCCGGGACTGTCCTCTCCAGCTTCTGGCCTACTCGAACACTCAGGTTGTAGAAAATCCGGAATAGCCTCTGCAAACAGAAAGCAAGAAACGGAAGAGAAAAGATGAATCAATTTATCACAAAGATACAGTGAGTGTTTAAAAGTTTGTTGTTTGTGAAATCAGAAGAAAGGAGAGGAAACTTACCATGACACTCCTATTCCACTCTCTGATATAAGGAGGACCAGTGGTGTAGGTACCAAGCGGCTCACGGTACCACTCTCCACCATAGCTGATCTGATCCATAGCTTGCTCGATACTTATCACTTCCCATGGCCTTAACCCTGGTATTACTTTGGCCAACTCTAGTCTACAATCAAAAGCACATGTTTCGAGAGAAGAATCAAATCCAATTGCGGCTAAACAGTCAATGGTGTATAAAGGGCCTTTAGTTTAATACCGTAGTTGTTTGGGGATGAACTTGTTCGGCATGTGATCAGATTCCAGTACAGTTGTTAACTCAGACCCACTGGCCCAGAGAAACAGAGCGTGGCTGGGAGTTCTGACTCCAGGCCAAACGCCACCATTTGCTTCAAGCACTGCCATGTCGCGTTTCTTACTCTCAATAGCTTCTTTTTGAAGCTGCTTGTATGTTTTTGGCTCTCGTCCCTTTAATGGAACCCACGGTGGAATTCCCTTCTGGAGTTTGTGTAGGAAAGCCGTTGCCGCTGCACCAAGCCTCACTGAACAAGAAAGAAACGAGCCAATAAAACCAACAATGAAGTCATATATATAGGAGGCAAAATTGTAATTCTTCAATGATCAGATTCATCCGAGATTTCAAATTATCCCATAGACAGACCTTCCCAAGTTGCAATTGCAGGTTCCAAACCGTAAACCATGTGAATAGGCGCCCATTCATCCATGTCCTCGCCCCAAATGAAAGTATCTCTGTCAATTATTCCAGCTCCATAAGCCGTCTTAAGGGTTATAATCTCACAAGGGCCTCTAGAACGGCCAAGTCGGTCTTTATACCACCAACCACCAGTCTTCATTATGACTACAATTTTAAATCATAGGAGAACAAACAAAAGGTTATGATCCAACACAAAGGAACCCACAAAAAAGCATACCACTTTCATCATATTCCTGCAATTCAACAACAGGCACAAGCTTGGACCTTCATGCAGAACATAAACAAGATAAAATGTGGAACCATATAAACTCGCGCATAGACAAGAAACTATGACTATACAATTTAACAACATTAAGAACAACAAGAGCTTGGAATCCAGAGCCTCTCACTGAATCATGATAGCCACCTACTAACTCATAAACACAGAATATGGATCAAATCCCACAAACACAGAAACAACATCAATATGAAGCAACCCGGTAATGTCTTAACGATCCAGAAACACTTGAATATGCTCCCTTAACGATTCAGAAACATCATGACATGGGAGAGTCAAAATCATTTCACCAAGATATCACACTATGGTTAAGCAAACGAAGGCACTTACAGTCATAATAGCGCTTCTCGAGCCGTTTGTAACCAATAGCCTGAGCCACATCAATGGGTCGACCAGGCGGGTAAGGACGTTGACGGAAACCCCAGAGGCCGAAGAGAAACTGTTTCATGAAATCCCAAAACTTATCATCACTCTCTTCCTTTGATTTGATCGCCTTCCTAGGCATGGGCCTCCCGTCAAAGCCCGGGACATGAGGAATGGCTCTCCAGTAATCCTTGTCTTCTTTCCGATAAGGCGTGTCGTTATCCTCGAGCTCCATCTTGTTCATATCGTCGGCAATCTCCTCGGCGCGAGTCATAAACTGAACCACAGGACTCGCTCGAAAACTCTCCCACCATTTCTGCTCAGCTTCAATCTCTTCTGTGCTCGGATTCTCCTTCTTCTCGAAAACTGGATCTTCGTTGAGAAGCTTATCCACTTCTGGAGTGTGCCTGTAATCCGGTATGTTCTCACACTCCCATAAGAACTGCTCTGCTATTTGCTTGTACGGTCCTGGTTCGTCGGTTCCTGCTGTTTCGGGTTTTGGGGACTTCTTTGAGAATTTTGGAAGTCCAATCGAAGCGAAATTCGGAGACTGCGACTTGGGAAAGAAGGAATCAGCGAGCGAGACGAAGTTGATGGACGGGACTGGGTTCGGTGGTTTCTCGAACCAGTTTTGAAATGGATTGAAGTTCATCGACGACATTGTTGAACACACATACAGTCGTTCTCCAGCCAAAGCCAAAAGAAAATTAGGGTTCAGGGCTTTATTGGCTGATGTTGTTCCGACTCAGTAAGCTCAGGTGGATTAGATGTGGAAGACGAAGTGTGACTGACCCAACCCAGCGATTAAACATCATGTCGTTTTGATATTCCGAAAACTAACTACGTGCCGTTTTCAGTTAAATCAAACAACGCCGCAACAATTGTTTCAACGCCAAAACGCCCAAGATGCCTTTAAACAATAATAAAGCATCAACGAATCACTGAAAGTAATAAGAAACAGTTTTATGTCTTACTTTCCTTGTTTAATGAGACACAAGAATAAAGCAAGAGTCAAAAACAATTCTCTGCAATCTTCCTCTTCTTCTTGTTTCCACCAATGGCATCATATCAGAGGCTTTGCATCACAAGTTGCACAATCTTCTTCTGCCTCTTATCTCTGTCTTCAAGCCAGAAAGTTACACTAAGTTTATACTACGAAGCTCTATGCCCCTTCTGTGCAGAATTCATCGTCAACCGCTTGCCTAAGATCTTCGAAACCGGCTTAATCTCATCCATTGATCTCCAGCTCGTTCCATGGGGCAACGCCGCTATCAGACCAGATGGAACCATTCTCTGCCAGGTCTTGGACTCTTCTTGCTATGTCTCACTTGCATTGTACATCATAGAATTAGGACATAGCATTTGACTGTTGCTTTGTTTTCAGCACGGAGAAGCTGAGTGTGCGCTCAACGCAATTCATGCCTGTGCAATAAACGCATACCCTGATGTGGTAAGTCTCTTAAACGGTAAAAGCTACCAAAATCTTCTTGGATTTATGCAGTAAGATTACCATATAGAGGCTTTGACTGTTAATGTGAATTATATGTGCTCTGCCTATGTCACTTGCAGATGAAGCATTTTGGATACATCTACTGTACGGAACAGCTAGTCTTGGAGAACAAACTTGAAAAATGGGCTGATTGTTTAGAAATGGTTGGATTGAGCAGAGCAGCGGTTGATTGTTACATTAACGGATACGGAAACCAGGTAAATCCTGCTCAGAGGAGAGAACATTAGTTAACTTATACAGCCACAACAGGAAAGCTAAACATATAATAAGCAAGAAAAAATGACATCTATGTGACAATGTGCAGCTTGAACAGAGGTATGCTGAAGAAACTTCTGAACTTTATCCAGCACATAGATTTGTACCATGGGTGGTTGTGAATAACCTACCACTTCAAGAGGTTAGTCCTATAAATTAAGCTAATAACTTTCAAGATCAAAGGAGAAAGAAAACTTTTCATTTATATGTCTTTGGTGAACAGAACTACCAGAACTTTGTCATGTATGTATGCAATGCTTATGGAAGTAACCAAGTACCAGAAGCGTGCAGGATCCTCAACAGTTCGGTGGAGACACTAAGCAGGTCCAATAGTTCAGTGGAGAAGCTAAGTAACAGTCCCCAAGTTTGCTATTCCAATCACTAAGATTTGAATCAAAAATCCTTAGGAATTATCCTTAGAATTCCTAAGATAATTCAATGCACTGAAATGTATGGGAAATCAGAAACTGCTTACCAGTCAGAATTTGCTCCTCTCCAATTCGTTCTACACGTTAAGACTGGATTTGCAACAATCTGCACAAATAGATAAATATAAGATGCATTCTTTTTCAACATCCAATATTTAGATATGTTTCTGAAGATTTTGGAGGCTAAAGGTTACAGTAGATAAAAAAAAAAAAAAAGTTAAGCACTGATACCTACAGAGAGGTATTCAACAAGAACAAAAAAGGAACTCATAACATCAGATATTGTTCATAGTACAGAGGCCATGAAGCTTTTTACATCTAACGAATCATAAACAAAGGCGGTTTGGTTGTTAAGGCTGTCTATTGCCTGTTTATAATATCCCAAATACCATTACATGTCTCGTAGACAGAAGTACTCTTGTTTGAATCGAATTCGAACTTGTCCATTAGCCTTTTGTCTCGACCAACCATATCTGTCGTATTAAGGATTAAAAACCCTTAGGACAAGGTTGAACGAGATTTAAATTTAGAAAGTTCACAAAGTAGATAGAAATTTGTTTAAAGCAAAAGGATACAGCCTGAGGTCTTCAATGAATCATCAATGTTTGGTATAACTCGAGTGACAGAAGCATACATAGGAAGCTTTGTCCTGCAAAGAACAAAAAATAGAGCATAAGCAAAATCACTACTTGTTAAATCTAACAAGTAAATATGAACATTCAAACAACATAAAGACGGAAATATGAAGCCCAAAAAAGACTAAAAAGCGGATTCGTCAAAATCTTACTCGGTTCTCAACTGGTCCCGCTTGTTCCTCTTTATAGCTAATCTGTGCTCTTCAAATAATGCCTCCTGAGAATTCAGGTCTTTGAGTTCATCAGCTATGAATGTGTCGACAAAAACCAAAATTAGTCATGACATTGAATCAACGGACGAGATGTTTAAGCTCAGTTCAGTGAAATACGTATCTAAGCTCCTCCTTCAGCTTGCACTCTAGTTCTAGCTCTTCATCAAGCTCTTTCTGAAGACGCTCAATTTCTTCTTCATCCGCAATCTCTGAATTTGCCTCATCTGTCTTCTCCTTGCAAACATCGAGTTTCTTCTGCAAATCTGCGCAACAAAATTAAATTCACCACTTAATCAAACACACATCAACCCAATTTAAGAAGGCATTCAACCTTGGAGAGATTCATGTATCTCTTTAAAATCTTCGTCGCAGGAGAATGGAATAGCTCTCAGTTGCTCGAGAGTTTGTACCAACACGTCAAATCCTTTCCTATCATCCAAAACATGGATCAATTCATCTCCCCATGAAATTACCATTTCGAAATTCCTCGACTGATCTCTCATCTCCGACACCGGACAATGAACAATCCACTAACCTAGCTCCAATTCTGCGCTAATATCCCCAAACCGTCAGAAAAATTCAAAATCAGAGGGAAAAATTATCTAGATTTGGTTTAACTTTAACGGACCGATTTAATTTGAGAAAGTATAAACTATTTCAAACGTGGGATCAGCCCATTGGGCTTATTTCACCTCGTGAATGAATGATTTAGAAAAAAGCCCATAACCAATTAAATGAAGCTGACCTGACATTCAGACATTATATTTATCTGGCATCCCCTAGTTACGCCATCTCACGTGACGTGATCTTGTATGCTTTAATGCTAAGGCGTTGTACTGTAATAAAATAAATCAACAACGAACAAATGCTAGTATGCTACATGTACTTCTACCAAGTCAAATCCACAACGACTTTTTCTCTTACTAATCGAGTCGATGAACTCGTTTTGATCTCACGAGCAATGCTTAGATCATTAACTAACATATTGCATGTGAGGGATTATATAAATGACAGTCAAACAAACATATTGCATGTGGGGGATTATATAAAAGACAGTCAAACAAACTAAACTATGAAAATAAAGCGCGTTGAAATTCGAAAACTTACTGCACTCATGTTACTATGTTACTATAAGCATTGTGACTCACTTAATCCCCTCTCCAAAGATCTTATTTGATCTTTGATAGTTGAAGTCGCACAATGTCCTCAGTCCAAATGACTTATTTAATATCTCGTCTCCTTTCTTTCACACCCAATGTGTAAAGTATCAGGAAATTCCAAGTTAATTTGGACTTTGTCAAAGTCAGCCCTATCTATGCTACTTCCATTTGGACTTTATAACAATAAAAGATACTTTCCCTTAATTATAGAGCATCCTACAATGTATCATTTTACTATTTATCAAAAACCTGCAAGTTAGGAAGTTGTTGACATTTTTTTTCTCTCTCTGTCTTCTTTGCTTCTTCATCTCGATCATCGACAATCTGTAAGAGAAACCAAACTCACTTCTCCTTCTAAGAATCATCTTCTGTTGTCATCTCCCAAAGCCGTTATTTCTGTTTTTGTTTCACTTTCCTACCTCAATTTTGTTTTTGGTTATCCCTCTTATCCCTATCGATCACTTATGGGCAGAGCAAAATCCATGGTCTCTCTCTTGTTGGTGCTCTTCCTTGTTAGAGCTCATGTAGCAACAACAGAGACGACAACAGAGTTCATTTTCCACGGTTTCAAAGGAAACCAATCAGAAATTCATATGCAAGGAGATTCAACCATCACATCCAACGGACTTTTGAGGCTCACCGATCGAAACTCGGACGTTGTTGGTACCGCTTTCTACCATAAACCGGTGAGATTGCTCGACAGTAACTCCACCAATACGACGGTTCGTTCCTTTAGCACTTCTTTCATCTTCATAATCCCTTCAAGCTCAACAAGCAACGGAGGTTTCGGCTTCACATTCACACTCTCTCCAACCCCAAACCGTACAGATGCGGATCCCGAGCAGTACATGGGGCTTCTCAACGAAAGAAACGACGGGAATTCGAGCAATCACGTTTTCGCTGTGGAGTTCGATACGGTACAAGGATTCAAAGACGGAACAAATCGAATAGGCAACCACATCGGTCTAAATTTCAACAGTCTCTCTTCAGATGTCCAAGAACCAGTGGCTTACTTCAACAACAACGATAGTCAGAAAGAGGAATTCCAACTGGTGAGCGGCGAGCCAATCCAAGTCTTCTTGGATTATCACGGACCAACCAAAACGCTTAACCTCACTGTTTACCCAACCAGATTGGGATATAAACCAAGAATCCCCTTGATCTCACGAGAGGTTCCAAAACTGTCAGATATTGTCGTAGACGAAATGTTCGTCGGATTCACAGCAGCGACTGGGAGACACGGACAATCGAGTGCTCATTACGTCATGGGTTGGAGTTTCGCAAGCGGTGGAGAACATCCACTTGCAGCTATGCTCGACATCTCCCAACTTCCTCCTCCGCCTCCGAATAAGGCGAAGAAGAGAGGTTACAATGGTAAGGTCATCGCTCTTATCGTGGCTTTATCGACTGTTATATCGATCATGTTGGTGTTGCTGTTCCTCTTCATGATGTACAAAAAACGAATGCAGCAAGAAGAGATTCTAGAAGATTGGGAAATCGATCATCCTCACAGATTTCGATACAGAGACCTCTACAAGGCTACTGAGGGATTCAAGGAGAATAGGGTTGTCGGAACCGGAGGATTCGGAATTGTTTACAGAGGAAACATCAGATCATCGTCTGATCAAATCGCAGTGAAGAAGATAACCCCAAATAGCATGCAAGGTGTTCGAGAATTTGTCGCGGAGATTGAGAGTTTGGGGAGATTAAGGCATAAGAATCTGGTGAACCTCCAAGGATGGTGTAAACACAGAAACGATCTCTTGTTGATCTACGATTATATTCCCAACGGAAGCTTGGACTCGCTGCTTTACAGTAAACCGAGAAGAAGCGGAGCCGTTTTGTCGTGGAACGCGCGTTTTCAAATCGCTAAAGGAATCGCGTCTGGTTTGTTGTATCTCCACGAAGAATGGGAACAGATCGTGATTCACAGAGACGTGAAACCTAGCAATGTTCTGATTGACTCCGATATGAATCCTAGATTGGGAGACTTTGGACTCGCGAGGCTTTACGAACGCGGATCTCAATCGTGCACCACCGTAGTCGTCGGCACGATTGGATATATGGCGCCGGAGCTAGCCCGCAACGGAAACTCCTCATCAGCTTCCGACGTTTTCGCGTTTGGCGTTTTGCTGTTAGAGATCGTCTCCGGGAGGAAACCGACGGACTCTGGGACCTTCTTTATAGCCGACTGGGTTATGGAGCTACAAGCGAGCGGTGAGATCCTCAGTGCGATCGACCCGAGACTCGGATCTGGTTACGACGAAGGAGAGGCAAGGCTAGCTCTCGCCGTCGGTTTGCTCTGTTGTCACCACAAACCGGAATCTCGGCCGCTGATGAGAATGGTGCTCAGGTACCTGAACAGAGACGAAGATGTTCCTGAGATTCACGACAATTGGGGATATTCAGATTCTTCAAGAACAGATTTAGGATCGAAACTCGTCGGATACATTTCGTCGGATAGGGCTTCGAGCTCACACTCACACACATCTTCGTCTCTCACCAGAATTTCTTCAACTTCTTTAATCAGTGGTAGATAAGATTCGATTGACACATTCAAAGCTCGCATTAACTCTTTTTTTTCTCACTAAACTATAATTCAAGTTTTGGAACTGTGTTTAAAAATTGGGCTCGGCCCATTGGGTTCTTTGTCTCGTGTCCAACAATTAGTTTAAAGCCCAGCCATTTGAAATCGGACCGGATTGACAATCAACAACTATGTAAAAACATGGTTTAGTTTTAAAAATCGGATAGGGTTGAGCCACGTATTTCAAATCTCACGCGACCACATGACGTGATCTTCTATAGTTCCAATACTACATCATTAAGGATCATCATGGGTAAATAAATACGCAAAAGAGAAATATTGAAACTAGGACAACATTTACAAAGTCATACTGATAAGGATTTAGTATGTGTCATGTGACAATTCGAATCAAGGAATTTGCAGCACTTATCAGATCAGATTTCGTAATAAATGCTTATTTAAATATAATAATTATATGCGGTAGTAACAACTAACAAGAGACCCACATGGCGTAACCATAAAAGGTTGTTTCTTCTGGCAAATGTGAAAAAGTGATTAAAGTAAACATATGATATTACTACTAATCATTGGTAGATTAATCATTATTGTATAAAGGAAAAAAAGTTACTGCAGTCGTATAAGTTCGGAACTCAATCTAATCACCAATATTATATATTATATTTTAGAGTTTAAATCACACAATGTCCTTGTTCAAAGTCAAATTATTTTTGTTTTTGTCCCTACAAACTATAAAATATCTGCATATTCAAAGAACGATGTGGAATTTGTCAAAGACAGACTACATATATGCGTAGGACTTTTGAGAAAAGAAAAAAAAAATAAAAAAAGTTAGTTTCCAGCATAAAAGATAACATGAAATTTAGATCATTTTTTATATTTTGAAATTTGTAAATATCTTAATATGGCTTTGCATTTTAACCCCATAAATATGTAAATTTGTTACATATTTAGTTTGCATACTTGTATTTCAAAGTCACTAGCTAAATAAAATTAAAATGTAATTTGTTGTTGAAAATCATCAATGATACATGTTTCAAGTAAAACAACAAAATAATAATCGATTGAATAACACTAGATTAGAAATCGATTACAAAGAAACAGAAACAGAGATATTATTATTCTTTTAAAAAAAAAAAATCGATTAGAAAAATCATCTTAAACAACCAAATCATTGATATCTTATAACTAACAGATGACAAATGATAGTATTTTGGTCCTAGCCACAACTTTAAAATATTGAAATTTCTTTCTTGGTTGACAATCAATATATATTTGTCAATTATTTTAACTTTTTTTCTTCCAAATATTAAATTGACCACAAAGCATTGGAGTTTCATATATATATATTTGTTCAATACTCGCGCTAATGTGAACCAGTTTTCAAAGGGGAAGAACATACGCAATTTCTAGTTTAAAACTTATAAATTCTTCTTTCTTCAGTCTCCCTCCTTATAACAACTTCTCTAATCCTTAAATTATTCTTGTTATCTTTTCCAAAACGCCTTCTCTCTGTTTTTCTTTTGTATGTTTCTAATGTACCGATCATTAATGGGTACTGCAAGATCCATAATCTCATTTATGCTCGTGCTCTTCTTGCTTTTGACCATCCCTACTCGAGCTCAAAGAACAACAACGGAGACTCCAAAAACAGAGTTTATTTTCCGAGGTTTTAGCGGAAACCAATCAAATATTGTGACAACGGGAGCTGCGACGATCAAACTCGACGGACTATTGAGGCTCACTGACCGAAACTCAAACGTTACCGGTACATCTTTCTACCACAAACCTGTGAGATTGCTGGAGACTAATACAAGTTCCACAAACTCCACAATCCGTTCTTTTAGCACTTCCTTCGTATTTGTCATCATCCCTACAAGCTCTAGCAACGGAGGTTTTGGCTTCACCTTCACGCTATCTCCAACCCCTGATCGTACCGGAGCCGAATCCGCACAGTACTTGGGACTTCTCAACAAAGCAAACGACGGGAATTCGACGAATCACGTTTTTGCTGTGGAATTCGACACAGTGCAAGGTTTTAAAGACGGTGCCGATAGAACAGGCAATCACATCGGTCTGAATTTCAACAGTTTAACATCTGATGTCCAAGAACCGGTCGTGTATTACGACAACGAAGATCCTAACCGGAAAGAGGATTTCCCACTACAGAGTGGCGATCCAATCCGAGCAATTTTGGATTACGATGGGCCAACTCAAACGCTAAACTTAACTGTCTACCCGGCTAACTTGAAGTCTAGACCCGTAAGGCCTTTGATCTCGCGACCTGTTCCAAAGTTGTCGCAAATCGTGCAAGAAGAAATGTATGTTGGATTCACAGCAGCTACAGGGAGAGATCAGTCGAGTGCTCACTACGTCATGGGCTGGAGTTTTTCTAGCGGCGGTGATCTTCTAACTGAAGATACGCTTGACCTCTTGGAACTTCCTCGTCCGCCTCCGAACACGGCGAAGAAGAGAGGTTACAATTCTCAAGTACTCGCTCTGATCGTAGCTCTATCGGGAGTAACAGTGATCTTGCTTGCGTTACTCTTCTTTTTCGTGATGTACAAGAAACGATTGCAACAAGGAGAGGTTCTTGAAGACTGGGAAATCAATCATCCTCATAGACTTAGATATAAAGATCTCTACGCTGCTACGGATGGATTCAAGGAGAATAGGATTGTCGGAACTGGAGGATTTGGAACCGTTTTCCGAGGAAACTTATCGTCACCTTCGTCTGATCAAATCGCCGTGAAGAAGATAACTCCGAATAGTATGCAAGGTGTTCGAGAATTCATCGCAGAGATCGAGAGTTTGGGGAGATTAAGGCATAAGAATCTGGTCAACCTTCAAGGATGGTGCAAGCAAAAAAACGATCTCTTGTTAATTTATGATTATATCCCTAACGGAAGCTTAGACTCGCTGCTCTACAGTAGACCAAGACAGAGCGGTGTTGTTTTGTCGTGGAACGCACGTTTTAAGATTGCTAAAGGAATCGCGTCTGGTTTGTTGTATCTCCATGAAGAATGGGAAAAGGTTGTGATTCACAGAGACATAAAACCTAGCAACGTTTTGATTGAGGACGATATGAATCCTAGGTTGGGAGATTTTGGACTCGCGAGGCTTTACGAACGCGGATCGCAATCGAACACGACCGTAGTCGTGGGCACAATTGGGTACATGGCACCAGAGCTAGCACGCAACGGCAAATCTTCGTCTGCGTCTGATGTTTTTGCGTTTGGCGTTTTGTTATTAGAGATAGTCTCCGGGAGAAGACCGACTGACTCAGGGACATTCTTCTTGGCCGATTGGGTTATGGAATTGCACGCGAGAGGAGAGATTCTCCATGCGGTGGATCCGAGACTTGGATTTGGTTACGACGGCGTTGAGGCACGGCTTGCTCTTGTTGTGGGATTGCTCTGTTGCCATCAAAGACCGACGTCTCGGCCGTCCATGAGAACGGTGCTTAGGTATTTGAACGGAGATGATGATGTACCTGAAATTGATAACGATTGGGGATACTCGGATTCTTCAAGAAGCGATTTAGGATCCAACTTTGAAGGATATGTTTCATCGGATAGGGCTTCGAGCTCAGTCCCATCTTTCTCCGTTACAAGGGTTTCTTCTAGTTCTGTTATCAGTGGTAGATAGTACAAAGTCAATTACTTCGAGTTTTTTTCTGTTGTAACTTATAAGCAATAACAGTAGTACAAATTTTGTTTTTCACTTCTTATGGTATTTTTGGTATTTAGCATTCAAACGGCTAGTTTAACAAAAGCGTATAGCTAAGAGCGGTAAAATAATTTTAAATAACAGACGGTATGCAACATTTACGGCTACGAACTGGAATCTTATTTTACATTTGTAAATTGCTAAGATGCTTGGCCGATTAATCTTAGAAATTGATTCTCTTTAGTTTTAAACTACGATGAAAAATATCAGTCACCAATTAAATTCGTTTAGCTTTTAAAAAAGCTTTAAAAATGAGCAAAAACATAAAACTCAAAAATAAATATGTTGGGTTGTCTATTTCTAAATTGTTGTTACAAGTTAGCAACCTTAGCATGACCCAAAAGCTATAACACACATATCACTCAATTATTAATATCGATATTTTAATATTAGTGCAAATTTTCCTTGTGAAATTGACATGTATATTTGCGTCTTTTTTGTATTAAATTTTGTTACCAATCGACAAATCAAGTCCATGAAGAAATTTAGAACTCACTAGATATTGCTGAAATGGTAATTTAGAAAATTATACGTGGGTGTTACTTGTTAGAGAAAAACTTGAGAGTTTGAGAAAACACTTAAAAGTTAAAACGGTTAAACGATATTCATTGGACATTTTATCTTTTTATCTTTTAAGGTTTAATCACAAACGTCCAAGTCCATATGACTATTTTTTTTCTTTCTTGTTCCTAAGGAAAAATATAAAATACATGATGTTAAAGTCAACGTAGAATTTGTCAAAGTCAGCCTGATGGTTGCGTTTGGACCTCTTTTTAACCACAGAGTTCAAGCACTAAAACATGTTGGTCCAAGTCTTAATGGAAATTATTTGTTGAAATAAATGGCTAATATTTTTTTTCTATTTATTAATTTTCACAAAAACATTGGGTGCCATATATTTTCAATGTACGGTAATGTGAACATTGAGCGGAAAGTACCATGTTCCTTCTTCTTTTTTGGTTTTGGTATAATTTTCATCTTCTTTGACTCATTAGAATCTGAAAGAAAAAAAACAAACTCTCATCTCATGTCCATAAAAGAAATTATCTAACAAAGAACTCTTCAAAGTATCTCTTTATCTCCTTCTTTACTTCGCTCACCCATGGGCACACAAAGATCCATGTTCATAGTCTCATTCTTATTCAAGCTTTTCCTGTTTTTGAGCGTCCATGTTCGAGCTCAGAGAACAACAACAAATTTTGCTTTCCGAGGTTTTAACGGAAACCAATCGAAGATTCGGATTGAAGGAGCCGCGATGATCAAACCCGACGGACTATTGAGACTCACTGACCGAAAGTCGAATGTTACCGGTACAGCTTTCTACCACAAACCGGTGAGGTTGCTTAATAGAAATTCCACAAACGTCACAATTCGTTCCTTTAGCACGTCTTTCGTCTTTGTCATAATCCCTTCAAGCTCAAGCAATAAAGGCTTTGGATTCACATTCACACTATCTCCAACACCTTATCGTCTCAATGCTGGATCCGCACAGTACTTGGGAGTTTTCAACAAAGAGAACAATGGGGATCCTAGGAACCACGTATTCGCAGTGGAATTCGACACGGTGCAAGGATCAAGAGACGACAACACCGACAGAATAGGAAACGACATCGGTCTGAATTACAACAGTCGTACTTCGGATCTCCAAGAACCAGTCGTGTATTACAACAATGATGATCACAACAAAAAAGAAGATTTCCAGCTTGAGAGTGGCAATCCTATTCAAGCCCTTTTGGAGTATGATGGAGCAACACAAATGCTAAACGTCACCGTTTATCCCGCGAGATTAGGGTTTAAACCCACAAAGCCTTTGATCTCTCAACATGTTCCAAAACTGTTGGAGATTGTGCAAGAAGAAATGTACGTCGGATTCACGGCATCGACGGGGAAAGGTCAGTCAAGTGCTCATTACGTGATGGGTTGGAGTTTCTCAAGCGGCGGAGAACGTCCAATTGCGGATGTTCTAATCCTCTCGGAGCTTCCTCCGCCGCCGCCGAATAAGGCGAAGAAGGAAGGTTTAAATTCTCAAGTCATTGTTATGATCGTGGCGTTATCGGCAGTAATGCTGGTCATGCTTGTGTTACTCTTCTTCTTCGTCATGTACAAGAAGAGACTGGGACAAGAAGAGACTCTTGAAGACTGGGAAATCGATCATCCTCGCAGATTGAGATACAGAGACCTCTACGTAGCCACGGATGGATTCAAAAAGACTGGAATCATCGGAACCGGAGGATTTGGAACCGTTTTCAAAGGAAAACTGCCGAATTCGGATCCCATCGCAGTGAAGAAGATAATTCCAAGTAGCAGGCAAGGTGTTCGAGAATTTGTCGCAGAGATCGAGAGTTTGGGGAAACTAAGGCATAAGAATCTGGTGAACCTCCAAGGATGGTGCAAACACAAAAACGATCTCTTGTTGATTTACGATTACATCCCCAACGGAAGCTTAGACTCTCTGCTCTACACTGTACCGAGAAGAAGCGGCGCCGTTTTGTCGTGGAACGCTCGTTTTCAGATCGCTAAAGGAATCGCGTCTGGTTTATTGTATCTTCACGAAGAATGGGAGAAGATTGTGATTCATAGAGACGTGAAACCTAGCAATGTCTTGATCGATTCAAAGATGAACCCTAGATTGGGAGATTTTGGACTCGCGAGGCTTTACGAACGCGGAACGCTATCGGAAACAACAGCACTCGTTGGAACCATCGGGTACATGGCGCCAGAGCTTTCCCGCAACGGAAACCCCTCATCTGCGTCTGATGTTTTCGCGTTTGGCGTTTTGTTGTTAGAGATCGTTTGCGGGAGAAAACCAACGGATTCCGGTACCTTCTTCTTGGTCGATTGGGTTATGGAGCTTCACGCGAACGGTGAGATTCTCAGTGCGATTGATCCGAGACTAGGATCTGGTTACGACGGAGGAGAAGCAAGGCTTGCTCTCGCCGTCGGATTGCTCTGTTGCCACCAAAAACCGGCGTCTCGGCCGTCGATGAGAATCGTGCTTAGGTATCTAAACGGAGAGGAGAATGTACCTGAGATTGACGATGAGTGGGGATATTCAAAGTCTTCAAGAAGCGAATTCGGATCCAAGTTGGTAGGATATGTTTCGTCGACCTCAATCACCAGAGTTTCTTCGACTTCTCGTATCAGTCAGTAGTGGATAAAGCACATTCACTTTTTTGCTTCGAATTAGTCAAATCGTTTAGCTTCAAAAGACCAAAACATGATTTAACTAGTACTTATGATTAATGAACAATAGTATAAAATAAATTTGTTGGAATGTCTATAGCTAAAAGTTTCTGAAATGAATGTGGCGGGGAGGTAAAACCTTAATATATAATTTTTTCGTGACGTCACACAGATTAGTCATACTATCAAAAAAATTAAAATTAGTATTTTGTAACGTCACAAAGATTACTCATACAGTTATGATTTTTTTATATAAAATTACTGTATGTTTTGCTTAACGTCATCATTTTTGTTATATTGTCCGGATTATCCATTTTTGATCGTTGAACCAGCCAATTCTATATTCATAATTGATTATGACGAACCTCATTCCTCAATGAATATTTTTCTTCAAAAGAATATTAGAATTACAATCAATTCATCGAATCTCCACGTTCAATAGTTTGAAAACATTTTTTGTGGTTGTTTCTTCAGTGCATACGAGCAAGTAATTGAACCTGCTTTTTTTTTTTTCCTAAACTAGTAATTGAACCTGCTTGTTATGTGTCATAATCAACGACAAAAATAATAATTCAATGTCCTCCCAAATTACGGAACAGTGACAGTGAGACACGGAATCAATTTCAAGGAGACTTCACAAGACAAGTCTCCCATGTTCATCCAAATCCCACGCGGTGTGTGACTATCCTTTTTTTTTTTTTTTTGTCTGTGGACTTATTTGTTTTTCTGTACGGTTCTCCTTTTTCATTGTCCAAATCAAGAAAAAATAATCACAACATAACTAATGGGTCGGTCTTGTACTCCTGCTATTGGGCCAATCTGTATATGCGACAAAAATACATTTTGAAAATGTACGACGAGTAGGTATAGTAAATAAGGAGAAGCCCAATTTAATGTCATGGGCCAAACATGTAAATAAACCAAACAAGCAAAAGCCCAAAGTCGATTCAGTATCATCATAGCTCTGTTTTTACATAAGTTACAAATAGAATCTCACATGATAATGATTTTAAGATGAGGAGAAGGTATCGATGATGGTGGTGTGGAGTGGATCACTGAGGTGAGTAGCCCAATTGTTGAGTGGACCTTTACCTGTTGCAGCCGCTTGAACCGCGAATCCCAAGAAGGCGACCATCGCAAGACGTGCATGCTTGATCTCAGCTAACTGAAGTTGAGCAGTCTTCTCCGGGTCAGCCGCTAAACCTAGCGGGTCAAAGAACTTGCCTCCGGGGTATAAACGCTTCTCCGAATCAAGCTCGGCGTTGCGCTGGAACTCGATGTAGCCGATCACTAACACCTCGATCCATATCAATGTCGAGATCGAGAAAGGTAATGGCTGCCCCAAGTAGGACGATCCATCTACAAGCTCCACCTGATTGAATAACAACATTTCAACTAATATTTAAATATCACTCATTGAACACTAGACTTGAATATTCTTGACTGAACAGAAACTCAAACAGTCCAATGCTAACGCAAACTGTAAGAAAGAGAGAGAGACAGACGCCAAAGCAAACGCTAAATCAACTAAATTGTACATACATTTCTATCTGAGTCGCAAACAAACGCAAACGCAACTATTTGAATACTAATTTATTAGCATCTTCGAAATAACTAACTTATAACCGATTATCCAAGTGGAGAAGGGAGTGGCGTTACCTTGCCAGCGTCTTGCCATGTAACGCCGGTAAGCCATTCGACGGAGAGAGCGCCGAGAGTAGCGAGCATCGCCCACCGTCCGTGGATGAGTTCGCATTCCCTGAATCTCTGGATTCCGAACACCTCACTGTACGGCTGAAACGGCGTCGATTTGGCGTCGGCAGCTTCCGTACGGGTTCCGATCACGTCTCCGGCCAAGTTCTTAGCCAGATTCTGGTCTAGTGAATCGATATCGAATTGAAGATACTCGGCCGGTTTGCCTAAACCGAAGGGATCAAAACCGTAATCTCCAACCAAGGAACCATCAAGCCAGTCAGGAGAAATGGCGCCTGGGTACCAAAGAGGCCGGTCCGTAGTCACCGTCTTTTTGGCACTCTTTTTGGGAGCTGCCTTCTTCTTTCCGAAACCGAACACGGCTGTGAACCGACCTGAACCGGGATGGATACCGGGAGCCACCCGAGTACCCATGATGGAAGAAGCAGCTGCAGCAGCGGCGGATGTTGCGGCCATCTCCGGCTAATTGGGTTTTGTGATATTCAGAAGATAGAGAAGAAAGATCCGTTTCTTGATACACGATTATAGATGCGTGGAGGTGAGTTTCGGAGCTGGCCTATCTTGGAAAGACGATTATGACCGTTGGATCGATTCACAAATCCATCTGACGGTGAGTAGGATTACTAATCTTATCTATTAAACTCTGCGTTATCTGGTGATGTTTCAAGTCCATTGGCAATAAAATCTAGATGAGGTACAATCTGATTGGGTCAAATAATTTCTTACCCCAGTTAGAAGAAGCCACGTGTACTGCGGTCTTGTGCTTCACTCAAATTGCTGGTTTCCGGTTCAGCCAATTCGATCCATACCGAAACCAAATTACTCCCCAAAACGATCAAAACAAGTCGGTTTGACTGAAACACCAATCGGTTACTGTAATTCATAGTCAGATAGACAGATACTAATTTAAACGAACCAAAATGTGATTAAGTACCCTTAATCAGCAAATATGATATCGAATTTTTGATCTAAATGTCAATAACCAATGGTTGTTATATACAAACCCAAATCTGAGACTATAGAAAGATGAAAAACCAACTAAAAACACATAAATATTATATACAAAGTGGACATAAATAGATGAAATTTGTTTGAAAGAAATTGCTATGTGCATAACAAGAAACAGAGAGAATGTAATGTTCACCGAGGAAGAGGAGCATAAGGGACAAGATTTGGATCAGAAGTAACGAGAGGCAACTTGTCAATGTATATCAACAACCTCTTCAGATTCTCCTTGTAAATCGCTGGTAAATCTGCAATCTCGGCGCTACAAGTGTATATCCATAGATCACCAGAATTCACTCTTTTCAAGCTGCCTCGACAGAACGGGCACGACTGTGACCGTGCACGCCTATTCCAAACAAGAGATTCTATAACTTGTAAGAAAAAGGCTGATGAATGGTGAGAGTGAGTGAAAAGAAGGAAAAGCTTTATATACCAGTTTCTGTAGCAGTTTATACACATGGAGTGATTGCACGTAGGAAGAACAACTTTGTTTCGAATCTCCAAGCAGATTCCACACTCTTCTTCCCTCTCCAAATCGATCTCCGACATCTTTCCTTTATCTGTTCTGTCCTTTTTACGGTATCTTTTGTCGCATATCTCCTTCTGTTTCCTTTCTTCTACATCGGTGATCCCTCCATGAAGTTGCAATAGCGAAGGAAACAACACATCTGCCCAACAACATCCATTGCTAGTCAGAAAAAAACATATCGTCTGGTCTAATCTTATACCTTTAGATTAAGAGAGAATAAGTGATTAACAGATTACCATAGAATTCTCTGATACTAGTTTTGCGTTCATGTAGCGACATTGTGGTCTTCCCATCAACATATGCCTATAAATAAAAAACAGAGAATCACATATCAGGCAGACAAGAACATTGTGATCTTGAAGATCCAGTAGCAATAAAACAGCAGGAAAATTAATAAGAGACCTTATAAATAAGGATCCTAAGCAAGCCCAAAGCGCCAGCGAAATGACAATCAGTCCACTGAAGAAGGAAGAGAAAGAGATGAGCCGCCGGGCTGTAAGATAATCTCATCTGAACGTAGCCACCATCATACTCCTCTGGGTACTCTGACGCCCTACACACACATAGTTCATTTTTTTTTAATCATTTTGATTCAATGATTGGTGAGATTAGTACGCAACATGAACATGTTGCTTCACAGCTTAATCCAAGTATACCAAGTCAACTTAGGATAGCATCAGAGACTATATACGACGAAAGGAAAAAGAATTGACCACTATAGATAGATTTTGTGTGATCTGACCAAAAGGTGGTGGTGGCGTCTGAGACTTGCTAAGGAATAAATTGGAATTTATGAGCTCGCGTAAACGCAAAGTCTTAAATTCAATATGACATCAGCACACATAAGACCCAGCAGACAACAGAGATACAGATTCACAAGTATCAAAAACTGATTATCCTCTGGAAACTTCAGTAGAAGTAAAAAAACAATCTGACCTATCGAATCGGAAGAGACAAAAATCAGCAACTCAAGCAAAGGGAAAACCGAAGTACCAACTAAATATGGATTTAACCACAGCATCAAACAAATTTATGAGGCAAATCAACCACTCTCGACTAAGAACACGATCAGATTCTACCAACACATCGAAACATCAAAACAGAGAAAAACAGAGAGAAGAAATAGAGAGAGAGAGAGATTTACAGAGTGTTGGCGAACTGGATATCAGCTTCAAGAGCCTTGAGTGAATCCTTGAACGATTTTCGCATTTTCCGAAGAACAAAGTTTTGACATAAACCAGCTTCCTTCCGAGTGATAGAGAAAACAGAACCCTACTAGCTCCTTTGTTTATTTTTTTTGGTCGAGATCACCGACAGAAGCCTAAAATATCGCAAACCCCCTAACAACAACTCGAATTGATTCTCTCTCCCATTTCCATGGAGGGTTTTGAGTTTTTTTGCTCACTCAACCACAAGGCAGCGACAGGAAGAAGAAGAAGAAGGAGGAGAGAGAGAGAGAAAGAGAGGATTTAGATATTGATAGATTCGCGTAGAGCACACGTAATATCAAAAATATTACAAAAGGGGAGGAGCGTCTGTCTAAAGCTCTTTTTTGTTCGACAAGGAACGGCAACACTTCTCCTACTACTCCACACACAAAAATAAAAGCTTCTCAGGAGTAAATGGTAATTACCATAAAGCCCTCCCGTTGGGATCCACCTAACAAATATAGGATAACATTATTTAATTAAAATGAAAATCTGATAATTATTGAGTGACACGCCGGTGACAGGACGTGTGTCACTGCTATAGGCGGCGGTGAGTGGAAGTGAGCCTACATTGCTTCATCGTCGTGAGAGCTAGAATTATCTGACCGACATGTGTTTTATGTCAGTGAAACCACGACACGTGGCGGAATACATGAGCGTACGTAGGTCCAAATACTAGCTTTGACGTGTCTCTATTTCCATACGGTAATAAAGTGGACCCTAGTTAACCCCTCAGAATCGATGATTTTGTGTTAACCATTTATGGAATATTTTTGCATGCTTGGATCGCCAAAGGCCATGTATAAAAATTGCTTAGTTTTTTTTTTTAATTTGGGGTTTAGGATGATACGTATGTGACCTACGTGTGCTTTTACAATCAATGAATATGGATGAGGAGGGCAAAAGAATCACCACAATATTAGTAATATGTTCGTGACATGATTGCTTATCATTATTATTACGGAAACAAATTAATAGCGATAATGACTCATCAAACCGCTAATTCAACTTTAGTAATGAAGACAAAAATAAAGCAAATTCACTTTTCACAAAATTGCAAATACATTGCTCTAAACTGCAAATTTAATCCGTATATGATAATAAATCAAAAGATAACTCTATCTAATACATATACAGAACTTATGCTACAATTTGAAATATATCAGTACTTAGATAATAATAGCTGAGAGAAGCAGAGTTTGGTTCTATTATTAGTATACAAATCAAAATTATAAAATGTTGTTGTCTTGTTGTTTTTAATTCCGAAAGCCACCTCTAAATTCTAAAATAAACGCAAGCAGAATAATGGTGACGAATCAAGTACAAACAAAAGAGGTATAATCACTATCATTGGCCTAAAACCTTACCATTTGTCTCATCATCCACACTAACTTATTATTAGATATTTTACTTTTTCTTCTTAATTTTATATGGATCAGGTCACACAATACAAATTTAAACAAGTTGCCATACAAAGCCTGATATATCCTAACTATATTAGCTGTACCGAACATGATATTTCTACAAATCACCTATAGACTACTCCATATTCTCAAATTGACAGGGTTTGGTATTATTTACCTCAGTGTTATTTTCTTCTGTTCAAGAGATTGCGTGATGAGTCTGAAGAATCAATCAATCGAGTGTTAGAAAGGGATAGATTCCTGGTCTATGAGAACTTGGTTGGGAACCTTCAAGTTAGATTCACGTAGATTCCATCCAGCAGTATCCAATTTGAACAAGAAATCATCAAACTTGTTGTCCATCTCCGACAAGCTTTGCTTCAGCCAGTGGAACACACTATCCTTGTCTTTAAAGCTTTCTTCCATGTTCTCCTCTAACCAATATGCTTGCCAAAGGCATCTCAACACGTCTCTGCTTGTGGCATTCACCTGCATTATTTGTTTTACATTCATGAATTAAAGGCAAGGCAAAACAAAATGGATTAGGCCTCACATTCACGATATACTTGATGGAGAAGGAGTAGAAAAAAAGCCAGAAAGTATGTAAAGTAACGTAGTTTCAAACGAGAATGATAAAAGCAAAGAAATATTAAGATCATGCAACACTTTACTGATAAAACAACAAAAGGTCGACTCTAGCCACGGTAACTGAGAGTACTCTCCAGCAAGGTGAATAAACTTTGTCCCGTAGGTTAAGCCGATATTTCTGAAAAATGACTGCCTACCTCATATGCTTCTCAAGAAGCTTATTCAACTAAGAAGAAGCAAACAGTATGTCATCCCTATGATCTCTCACAGTCCTAACTTGACATGCTCTAATTAATTACCCATGAATGGGTTTCAAGACTCTCAACTAATCACTAACCAAAGCATACCCAACTCTCTATCAGGTTACTTGAAAGACAAATAAACGAGTAACGTATTCTAGGTTCTTTCTTCACAGTGCAAGAACAAGGAAAATCATGACGGAGTCAGTAAATGCAGTATGGTGCTCGGTTTTAAATTTAGCCCTTTTGGAGGAGAATGAGAAGCAGATAAGTCGTGTAATATAGGTTTTACCTTAAAGGACACAGAAAACTCAGTATCCTTGTTCAACTTATTCAACGTAAGAATATATTTCTCCTTTGTGTACATCTTAAGGAGTGCCTTGACCTGAAAAAATCAAAGTTTCAAGAACTTGGACTTACAAACAGAAGATTCTCTCAAGAGTACATATGGATGCAGTTAAGATGAAAGGAGAAGATTACCTTAGAAACAGATTTCTCCAGACCAGACAACTCTTCAAGGGATACACCAAAGATGATTCGAGGTTTCATGAACCTCTGCCACAGCAAAATGTTTTCTCGCTTGTTGCAGTCAACATATCCTGTATAGTATTATGAGTCTTACTTGAACGTTGAATAATAAGCTGGATAAAGGGAAGAAATATGCTTACCTGGTACAACTGAGTGCACAACATGAGATTCTACTATGATACGAGCACGCTTGAGATTTACCTGTCAATATTTCAAATCAAAGTTATCACTTATCTGAGTTTTCTCAAGTTGGGATTGTAAGAATATCCATTTCAAAACTCATACCGTGTTAAATTGTAGGACTGCAAGCGACTGGTAGCGTAGCCAGAGGTGAACAAGTCTAATGCTCGTCCATGTAAGTAACACAAACGGAAATGACTTTACAAGGCCCGGCGTGTCCTGCATCAAAATTTAGAGCATACAAACGCTTAACATGAAACAAAAAAAATGATTTAGATGAAATCCAATGGGGACTTCTAATGAAAAGATATGATAAAATGATTCAACAAACAAGTAAAATACAATGATCAGAATGCCGAAACCAAGACCAATTAGCTGCGCAGCAACTTCCCACACTTCTTCCTGAAACGTTGAACATAAATTAAAGACTCCACTAATAGAGTAAACAAGCTACTACATGCTCGTATTTGGGTTTTGATTCCACATACATGACTAGCATACCTTGGCTGCTACCTCTCCAAGATTTCCTGAGATAGCGAAATGATTCTGAATCACCCTGAATGAAGGGTCTCTCAATCCTCTAGCCACAGCCTATTTCAAATTGAAATCTAAGTATCTCACTCTGTCATTTAAAGCTTAGCGGAAGCGAATTCTGGATAAAGATTTCAGCTGGCAGGAAAATAATAAAACTGAAATGAGGAATACCTTGGCAAGATTTCCCGTGGATGCCAACAGTAGGAACTGGGATGGATATAGCTGGGTTGCCAAATCAAAGAAGCTACGAAAAAAAGAGAAAAAAAAAAAAAAAAAAAAACTGTGATGCTTATACACAGTTTTAACCAAATATGGCTCACCAAGAATTTAAATCCTGTACTACAAACCTTCCAGCACTGCCAATAAAATCTGCATACATGCGCCATTGCTTAGGATCATCATCAAAAAGACTACCAAAACGTCCACCTGGAAAACATACCCTTCTTATTGTAGAGGATATTAGATAACTCCATGAACATTTATTAACGTTCCGATGGTTTCCCTACCAATAAGAAGACGGCCAAGAGCTCCAATTCCATCCTTGGACACCCATCTGAAGAGACAACACATGGTTTGGAAAAACTATAAGAACAAAAAAAATATGCAGCAGCAAACAAACAAAGTTTGCATTAGAATGAAAGTAAACCTGATGGCTGCAGCAGAAGCAGCAGCAGTAGCGGCAGCAGAAGTTCCTGAGAAAGAGCCAACCCCAACCGCCTGCATTGTAGCACAAGAATTTTGAAAAAAAATTGCAGAGCATTCTCAACATTTGTCTCTAGAAGAAGTCCAGTCATAAGAAGACCTTAGCAATAATTTAGGGGATTCCCGAACATGCCTTGAGAAGACTTGACGTGACTAATACATTACAAATCCAGCCAGTAATATTGGTTGGGAACTGCCACAGCATATAGTCCAAGTAATCATCTGAAACAGACCCTGCACAATGTGATTTTACGAGATTAACTCACTGAATCATAATTGGATCTACAAAACCTCTGCAAGCTTAACATTCTGAGAGTCCTGACAAAGGAAGATGACAGAAAGATACATATGGAATTTGAAGCTGACAAGTACAAGTACCAGGAAAGCCTGAGGGGAAAACAAAATCCCTGACAACATCTGGAAGCCAAAGAATGTTCGTTTCGGAGGAATTAGAGCTCTGAGAATTGTTATCAGGCTTAGTTTCACGCTCCTCGAGAATGCCTTGTAAAGGGGAATCATCATCATCTAGAAAATATCTGCACAAGAAGGAACAAGAGGTAGTGTGTTTATACAGATGATTCTTCGGGTAATAAGATAAGAACAGAAACCTAAGCTGACCACCTTTTTGAAGTGCCATTTCCGTATCTCTCCACCACAATCGAAATTCGTCTTTCAACTCCAACTCTATCAACATCACATTTGCAGAAAAACAATAATTCAATTAGAATCAAACAGGAACAAGTTAAATAAAGAGAATCGATGGTCACCTCCTATCATCGGCATCTTCGTCATCTTCACGAATACTACTAGGCTGAGCAGAGCACCGCAAGTGCTCAACACGGCGTCGTTTCGGCTGACAGGACGTCATTGTTCGAGTTTGGGGAATGTGAAGAGGCAAAGGAAATCGCAAAGTACAGTACATGGCGACGAAAATGATTTTACGGAGTTAGGGCTTAGGGTTCTGAGTTTGTTGGTCTGGAGGAGGAGGATACAAAAGACACCGTCGTCGACAACTTCTCTCTGCAACCGCGAAATAGATAGATGACCCAATTCCAGAAAACGATATAATTTCGAGTGTAGCAACCCGGTTAAATTCGGTTTATACAAAACCAGCGCGACCAAACGTAACACAAACAGCCATTTATTACCCTCTCTGGCTTCAGGATTCAATTCAAGCACATTTTGAATTATGAGGAGAACATACAACTTATTACATTCCAAATTACAAAACACACAAACAAAGGTCATAAGATAACGGGCAAAAATGACCTTGTGGAAATCCAAAATTGCGTCTTCAGGTTTGTTCATCGATTGTGTTAGGACTTGCTTTCTTGCGGTTATCATCCGCGATTCTTTGGATCTCCTTCTCACTCGCTGCTATGAGTTTCTTGACGATGTCGAATGTTGTAAGCTTAATACTGAAACAATACAAAAAGAGGATTCCAAAATGTTAATACTGAAACAAGAAAAATGAAAAAAATGAACTTGTTTTATCAAAACTATAACTACCTGCTGTTTGGCATGCTTTTGAGTGCATTGGGGACAAAGCCACGGTACAAGCCAACAACTCCTTCACGCGCAATGATACCTGCACAACGGTTTAAGGGTTTAATAAGGTCAGTCACCGGAAACTGGAAGAATAAAAGCAGATAATGATGTTTTTGTTCCTACCTGAGAAAGCGTCTAATACCGATTTATATGGAGTACCCTTCAATTGCATCTGCCTTCTAATGGTATCCAATGGATAGCAAGTACCGGTAGCAATAGCAGCAGCTACTACTGCTGTTAACAAAGATGATTGTGTCTTTTGTTGATACTTCTCTGGCAGAGATTTCTTTACCCTGTGCATATATTGTATTATCGAATATGTAAACAATCTAGTTAAAAATATTCAGGGGTAATGTTTGAACTGTTAGTAGACTTACAGATCAAAGACGCAGAAGTTGATGGCAATGTAAGGAGCTATACTTAAAAGCGAAGGACCTAGACCGTTGTAGAATGATGCAACTCCTTCCTCCCGCAGCATGTTCAAGGCAACCTAGATATGACATGTCTGCTTTAAAACCTGATTAATTTATGGAAGAGAAAGTTGGTGTATAATGCGATGAATATACCTGGGACATGGTTCGATAACCTGGTTCAACAGCTAACCTCAATCTCAGCACATCTAAAGGGTATGTAATCTGCATTAAGTAGTAAGAGTCTTAAGTTACTTTACGATTAGACAAACTCACTCAGGCCTATAAACAACGTTACTTACCAGAGTAGACGTCATGCCAGCACAAGCACCAGCACCGAGCCTTCCGAGGACTGACAATTGACCGTCTTTCCCCCTGAAGAGTTTCTAAACAACATAAAAAAGGCAGAATGTACAGAACAAAGTGATTACTGATTAGACACGGTTTCAAAAACTTTCGAAACGAAACCAGAATCAGATATAGAAAGATTATATACCTTGTATGTTTCATATGCAAACAACTGGACTGCGCTATAAGGTACAATCCTTATCACCTGGAACATTCAGACTAAGATTATGTGCAATCAAACTCTACAAAATTCAACACCATTCTTTCCAAAAGGATGCAAGAAATTGTGTGACGTACCTGAGGTAGATTTCCTTTCCAATAACCTTTAATACCTTCTTCCTTTCCGATAAGAGTAATGGCCTGTAGTCATCCCAAACAAAACCAAATCAACAAGACTTTTACAATAAGAACAACTAACTAATCCTCTTAAAAATTACACGATTGAGAGTATATATACCTCAATGAAACCAATAGCCTTCTTAGCACTTTGTTGCCCAGCTCGAACACCATGTGTCTATGAATTAATAAGACATCATTTAAGAATCAATGTACATTACTACAAGCCTGTAACAAGAACACAATCACAAATACTCCATAGATTCCCCTCAAGGTTCTTGGCTTGAAATAATGAGATATAAATACATGATCAATTTTATCATAGACCATGTCATGGAAGAGTCTCTTAGGAAAAGAAAAAAGAAGAGGAAAATCAACAATGTCCCACAAGCAACAACTAGCCGAAACGACAGCGTATTCGTTGTGCTCACCAGTCACCAGTTTTATTTTTATTTTACTTTTTAAAATGGAGAAAACACACGTGCCAGAAAACCTTAAAAGTTGTTGAGAAGGAGAGGAGAGAGAGCCCTTACCTGCATTAGGAGCTTTATTCGGTCAAGCGGTGCCGTCACTGACTTTGCGGCGGCTCCGGCGAACGCTCCGGCGAAGAATAGTGCGGCGTCTTTCGGTACTATCGACAGTAAAGCAATGGGGTTTTTCAACAGCTGGGCCGAGGTAGGCGCGAATTCATCCTCTTCCTTCGGAATCACCACCGAAACCGATGCGAACGCTCCGCCTCCGCCGCCATTACGACCGTTAAATGTAGATTCTCTCCGATCTCTCCTAATCGCTACGGAAAGGGACGCAAAATTGGTAAAAACGCCACCGCTTCTCTTGTTTCCTCTCCGGCGATTCGACGACACGTTGTTCTCCAGCCTCCATGAAGGTTCTTCGGTGAGAGCGAAATCAGAGGTCTTGAGTGAAGGAAAACTACGGAACTGAAGCAGAGACTTCTCTTCTCCCATGGCGGATCACTTGGCGAAATTTAGGAATGTTTTGCTTCCGGAATCTCGCCTGAGAATTTCAGATTTTTATTTGCAACAAAATTGAGTCCAAAATTTATAAATGGCCTCCGATGATGGCATTCTTGTAAATAACAGTTAGTACTTAATGGGATCCACAAGGCCCAAGGGAATCACAAAGTACAATTTAAACTAGTGGGCTCAGTTGGGCCTTCTCCGATACTTCGAACATTTGTTTTTTGTTTTTTAATCACTAAGAAAATAAATTCCTGCCAAATATCTTCTGATACGAATCAAAAAATTCCATGAGAAGGCATTTATATTTTTAGTTTTAATTTAATTGTATTCCTATATAGACATGCAGTTCTGACATGTATGAACAAGGTTTGATTATGTTAGAATTATCTATTACGTTTAATTTACATATTCCTTATAAAAAATGATGTAAAAAACAAATTCTTAAAAATATATATACTTACACAATAATTCAAAAACTAAATATGTAATCAAAGAAAACAACAATACACTAAAAGAAAGACAAAACAATATTCGAGTTACCTGCAATTAAAAAAAATAAACAAGAACCATATATCATAATATATAATGTAGTCCGAGAATCTAAAAATGATTTAACTTTCTAGAAGTTAGGTTTCTATGATTATCATGATTGCCAGTTGACAGTTAAAACTAACATTCATCAATATATTTGATAGATTTCTTAAAATGTTACATTTTTGTTTACTATGGTGCACTAATTGATACCCTTAAACATAACTTACCTTTTCGTTATTGTATGATTAGTTGTATTGGTTTCGGCTGCAATTGGAGAAATACAAAGCAAATGAATATCATAGTGTATTTATTCATCGTAGAAAACAGTCATCATAATCAAAAGAGAAGCTTACTTGAGGGTGAGTTAGAGACAAAGAAGCAGGCCGCTATGACAACATAACACAAGAGGAGAACCAAGCCTTTCATATAGTTCGAAGTCCCATCCTATTAATCATATAATAACATATATATTAATAAAACTAACACAACCTCAAGATTCAATAAATAATGTAATGAGTGAAATGGCACCTGTAATACTAAGGAAGTAACAAGAATGGACAAGGCAAAACAAGCGGTCTCAAGAAGGTTGAAGTTAAGGTCCATTTCTATTCCCATTGTCCATGCCACTAACACTGTCACTGGTACCTACATTCAAATTTGAGTTTGTCAAAATTATATTGTTGTAAGAAAACTGAACCATAATGAAATATTTTCTCAGTTAGCACCAGGTTGTAAGAAAGATATTCTCCATATATTTAAGTTTACACCTAAACTTGATAATTGAGCCAAGCTTATAAACTAAGAGGAATATATTATAAGAAATATTTGTTTTCCCTAATTTTACAGAAATCAATACTAATATTATGCTTACCACGAACAAAGCAATTTGTGTTGCAGATCCAAGAGCAATTCCAAGAGTTATATCCTGTACATTTTCATATTTTGTTCAAAACCAGGATTAATATGGTGATGTTATTTATTTGTTGTAATTAACTAGGGAAAAAAAGAAGAAGTAAAACATACGAGTTTGTTACGGAAGGCGAAGATGACAGCACCAGCATGCTCAGCTGCATTACCAACAATTGGTAATAATATTATTCCTATGAATCCCACTGATAATCCCCACGAGTCTGCTGCGTCCTGTCCATTTCATATTTTTTATACGTTTTGAAGAAAATATTATATTTTTGATAACATATTTTTCCAAAAAGCTCTAGTCAACACACACCTGGATAGTGGAGACAAGGTAGTCTGAGAGCAAAGCAACGAGAAGTGTCATTATAATAAGCCAAAAAATCGCACTCCACATTCCAATCACGGCTCCTTCTTCTTCCTTGTCACTCACGTCATCGTCATGCACGTCCTCCCTCTTTTATACATTTAACCGAAGCACACATAGATAAGAAGCAGCACAAGATGATTCATATCGTGAAGAGTATGGTATAAGAGAGAGTGAGAGAGAACCTGAGGAAGAGGAGGAGGAGGAGGAGAGAGATGAGAAGAGAAGAGGTGAAAGATGAGAAAAGCCAAGTAAGCAATGAGCATCACGAAGCTGCTTGCTCTTGACAACACAACTACATCTGACCCATCGTATTCTTCAGCCTCCATTGTGAATCTCATTATCATTGGTAGTGTCTGACATAACAGCGCCAGATACAACAACATGCTGTTCATATCTCCCTGTCTCTGTTCTTGCAGAATTACACACATGATTAGATGATCGATACACATTTTGATTTTTTTGTTGTACGTTGTTGTCAATCTATAAGATATGATACATATATCTTGAATGTTGATTGAGAGGAGACAATAACGTACTGGGTCGAAAGATTGGTGTTTGCGGAGATTAGAGATGCCACCAAGGAATAGAGAAGTGCCTAAGACGAAGAGAAGATTGGAGAGAATAGAGCCAAGAAGTGAGAGTTTCACTATTCTCATCTTCCTTTGCCCAACCGCTAGAATCGCTATTATCATCTCCGTTGCGTTTCCACATGTGGCGTTCATTAATCCTCCAACTTCATTCATTCATTCAATTATTTTCATTAATTTTCATAAGTGAGAGAAAATGCAAACACTTTCACAGAATCAAAAATCCAATTTCCTTCATGTATATAGCTTGCATGTCAAGTTATCAAAGATCAATGCACTATAAAAGACACCTAGATTAAACCACAAAAATAATGCGTTGATTTAATTTAAGAATTCGGTTTTGTGCTGCGAATAACCCGGTTCGATTCACATGGCAACAAATATAAAGTCAACGAAATCTAAATGATCACCTGTTGGACCGGTATGGAAAGCAATTTGCCTGTTTAAGAAGAAAATCAAAATATATGTTTGTAAATGAACTAATAACGTTATTTTAGATAGAAAGCAAATAAATGGTAAAAGAAGAAAACAAAGAAGAATAAATTACTCGGTGAGAAAACTGATACGTTCGGCCAAAGGTGTCAATCCCAGCAAGCTCAACGCAAAGACCCACGCCTGTTTTTTTGTTACACCACGCAATAACAATTAACATAACATATGGTTTAAGACGAATGTTTGGTTTATTATTCCGATAAAATAAAGAT
The DNA here is from genome assembly GCF_000001735.4 of Arabidopsis thaliana. NCBI lineage: Eukaryota > Viridiplantae > Streptophyta > Magnoliopsida > Brassicales > Brassicaceae > Arabidopsis > Arabidopsis thaliana. The sequence goes on along the minus strand of NC_003076.8, from coordinate 195,894 downwards.
ATATTTGTTGGAACTTACACGTGGACAGTCATAGCGGTGAGCGACGACGGCGAGAGGAACGGCCGGGAAGAGGATGAACAATTTGGTGCCGAGAAGAACTTCTTGAAGATTCGTCAAGATTCGTCTCATAAACTCCCAACGAACTCTGGAGATCAGTTTCAGATCCGATCTCTTCCTTATCAACGACGACGCCGATACCGTTCTCCGCACACGCCTCGACGTCTCCGCCGTCGGCTTATCACTTCCTCCTCCGCCATTCTCTAACAGAGACAGATTAGAAGACGATTCCGTACTGATTGAAGACATCTTCTTCGTTGACTCTCTTTGGTCAAACCCCACAAAACTTTGTGTTCTGTTTCCTTTGAATCTGATTTTTGAAAATCTGAAAAATTTCCAGGGATGTATAAATGTATACTTTATATAGACAAAAACGCGTGTAAACGAACGTTTCTCTCTATATCATTTTTTTGTTGGTGTTGACGTCTTTCTATATCATTTTTACAACTTTTGGTCAATGTTTTTGCGTCTGTCATTTACTATGTCTTATCATTTTTATACATATAATAACTCGTATATAAGAAGAAATCGCTTCGATCTTTGCAAGTTGCAATTATATAATTGATTTGGAATTTTTGTGTGTCTCCTTGCACATGTTCATTTTTAACGATCAAAGACTTCAAGACTTTTGAGTAATCTTCCTGTGTTTTTACTAATGAAATAAAATATCGATGACGGTCAAATAAGTGAAAAAGTAGAAATTTGGAGTTATGCACGATGATTGTTGACTCATCTAATTAAGTTGTGTTGGTCTTTACGTGTCTTATCCCCCAAGAAATTTACGAATATATATAATCATCGTTCTATAAACAACTAAAAACATGAGTTTATGTCTTGAACTTGCGAAACACGCTCGAAATTTCTAGAAATATTTGATGTCTAAATCAAGAAAACCTTAAAATAATCACATGAATGATTCTGACACCATCCTTGATACAGCTCAAAATATATAAGTAAAAAAAACAAATACATATACAAATTCTTTTACGAGAAGACCACATATTTAGTGATTTGCTTTAGGCCTCCCAAGCATTAGGACCAGTCTTCGCTACGACACAATCTTTGATAGCAATCAAAAGAGCAGAATATATAGGGACCGCCCGATGAATTTATCTTTATTTGGTACGGACAACGTCTTCTGCATGTTGTGCATATAGGTCGAGTTGAATAAGTGTTGGGAAGAATATACAACGTTCCTACCGAATTTGAAAATGATCCAGGCGTCGTATTCGGATCTCTCCCTAGTAAACATTCGATGTGGAGTGTGACTCCGCACTCGTTGCATGCATATAACCCATTCTTTGGATTTATATCTTCCTCGCATATTTCACAACCATAAAGCTCATCATTTGCATCTTCTTCATAAGAAAAAGTGAGGAAATGCTCATCATGTTTGTACCTTGCTTTATGAGGAAGAGTGGCACAATAAAAGCACAAAACAAAATCGCATTTCAAACAATTTAAAGGTTGTGGCTCCGATGATTGACAGATGGAACAGATTTTGCTTTCGTGTTCACCACTAGTAATGAACAAGGAATGTGGATGAGAGTGATGATCAAACGGCTCACATATAGAAGCACAAAGTGTGTCCAACACCGGAAAAAAGTCACACGGCACACGAACACATGCACCGGAAACCGCAAGAGTAACGATAACATTTCCCACATTGGAACCAATCTATGAAATTGTAACTGGGATCTAGAGTCAATGGATGAACATGTAGCATAAATTGTTTAGTACGAGGAAGATATGCACACGATTCATGAAAAATGAAATCATCACATTGCATACATCGATACACATTACCACCATGATCATAAGAAGGACGTCTGCACGCTTGACAATGATGGCTTTCATCGTGGAATATTTTTTCAAGTCTCAATTGGTGACGTGGATGACTCTGATGCTGTATAATCCCATCGCCTTTCTCCTCAAACATTTTAGTGTCTTCATATACTTCTTCAGGCTCTCCTTCAAGTTTTTTCCCGTCACACACATCACTTTGCATAGCACATCTGGAATGCACTGCATAAACGCATCCCTTCTTAGTGCAAGAGTATTCTCCGTAATTTTCGTTTATCTTTGCATGACAAACTCCACAATCCGTCACCGTTGGTTCTTCGTAAGGAAGATTGGGAGTAAAAGTGAGACGATGATTGTGACGAGACACCTTTATGACATATGGTAAGTAGACACATCGTTTATGGACAATGAAATCACATAGGAGACATACATATAAGTAATCAGAATCGTCCACCAACGCACAAACATCGCAAAACAGACCGGATTTCCTGGGAAAGTAATGAAGGGTATGCTTATGCCTTTTTGGATTGTCAATGGTTGGGGATGTTGGATTTCCCGCACATGCCATATGGACTGCAAAATCGCAAATAGAGCAATAGTAAAATAGTGCGTCTACGCCACGTTTACAAGAACAACATCGTTTATCACGTTCTTCTTCTAAAGACATGTCGGGAATCCAGAGAAGTTGAAGAGGATGTTTTGGATGATCAGAGGAATGAAACACGGAAGGAGACTCAACACATTCTTTGTGGTAGTAATTGGGGCAATAGCTGCAGAAGTAAACGTAATAGGCTTCACCTAATAGTGCTATCTGACAAACATAGCAAAAAGTAAAAGATAGTACCTTGTCTTCTTTTCGGTTGCGAAGAATCAAGGAGAGGAGATGAACAGGCTTTTCGTCTTCAGCGTTAGAAATGAAATAGGAACTTTTGATTATGTAATGGATTCCCCCACTAATTGTTGTCACTTTGCCATCTTTATCTTTTTGAATTCGTTCTACTGGGCATAAGAGACGATCGGAAGGAGTGTGGTCAAGATGATGCATGGGTTACAGATTCAAGGCTTACAAGTCTTTCCCTTTTTTTTTTTTTTTTGTGTGAAAAGATTTAATGTTTAGCTGTCACAACAATTGGCTGAAGCTATAGTAAGTATATGCAATGCCCAAGACTCTTTATGTATGTACACAGGCAAAGTATCACAATTTATTTTCATTTCAAACTTTCTCACGGCAAAGCAAGAATGCGATTCTTTATGTGTGTGATCGTCTCAGTTCTAATTAATAGTTCTTTTCTTATTGCCCCATTTTTGAAAGAAAATGCCAATATTGATTCTATGTTCTTTTCTTCACTAATTTCCCCACATATTATACTACAAATGAAATACAGTTTTTTTTTCCGTCCACCCATCAAATTCAATTGATTAAGGGAAACATTAGTTAAGAATCGACACTATCTCATTTCACATTAATTTTGACAGAAAAAGCAAATCCAAATAAGCAGCGAGAGAAACAAACAGAACCTTTAGTTTCAGAGGCGAGCATGTGGATGATTCATGAGTTTGTCAGCCTATTCTTCAGAGGTTGCTTTCTCTAAGCTTGATACAATAAACTCGGTTTCCGAGATGCTTCACCTCCAGGCCAGCTTCTTCGCAGCCCGTAAAGAATAGAGACTCATCGTCTTTCCCAATTCTTCGTCTCCAGCTCATTAAGAACACAGGACGAGGCAGTTCTGTGTCTGCTCCTACAGGTAAAAGAGTAATGTTAAGACTTCTTTTGATGTGTGTGAGTGGTGATGAAAGGGATACTGACCATTTAGCTTACCTTCTGCTGGACTAACGACATTGGTTGGTTTGTATTTTTTGAGAAGAAAAGTCAGAGACTTAATCAAGTTTGGGTACTGTTTCACATCTGCGAAAAACCGAATGTAAAAATGTATATGTATAGTTTTCCGATAAATCGAATGGGAAATGGGTATTTACATAGAAGGATATCACTGGCTATGATCAAATCCCAATCTGGTTCCGAAATTGGAAATTCATCACCCCATGTATCTGTCATAATAGATAAGAGAATGTAAGAAAAGCAAAAACAATCAAATTCATACGACGCCATTTGTGAGTAATAAGGAAACTCACGCTTGATATGAGGCAGAGAAGGGATAATCTTGTTTGCAATACAGTTATGAACAATATTGTCTTCAATCTCTTGATCATTGTAATCTGAAGTAGTTATGTCGAGATTAAACTCTTTCTTAAGAAATATAGCTAGTGCCCCTGTGCCACTGCCCATTTGATTTTAAGACAACCAAAATAAATAAAAACTGATAAGTGGACTGACACTGGCATATAAGCAACTTGTAACCAAGACACAAATCAATCATCTTTCAGGATTCCTTGAACAAAATAAGCATAAAGAATAGACAAAAGACAAGGAAGTACCTTCCTATCTCGAGACAGCGCCGCCTTTCGATCAAATATCGATGCTGCAGTAACCAATCAGCAAAGGCAAATGTACCTGGCCACAGCAAGTTTGCATTCAGCTGGTGGAAACCAAATTCCCGAATTTGCAGTTCCTATTCAAACAACAAGTAATCATAAACTTGTTTGAAATACTAACACTAACCTTAAACTCAATCTCAGTAAGAAAACTATTTCACAAAAGACATCACAGCGAATTCATGAATTCGTTTCTTCAAGGCAACATAATTTAGTTAAACACCAAAGCAGAGCAATCTAAGACCTAATCCACTATATGAACTCAAAATCACTGAAATCAGAAGCTTAGGTTTCACTCTCAACGGAGAACGTAAACTAAATATGGAATTGATATTACTAAAAGCAGACGATAGAAGAGAAATTCGGGAGCGAAGAAATTACAATTCCAGGAAACTGATGATTTCTCTCAACGAAGTTCTGGCTCGTCTCCGTCGTCTCTCCATCTGAGAATAAAAATTACAGTTACTTCGCTAATTATGGCTCTCTCCCTTCGATCAAATTAGAAATTGAAAGAAGAGAGATTTCACTGACCAGAGGAGTCACCGTCTGCAGCAAAGAGCGACGCCGGTGAGAAGAGGGCGATGTCCATGTCACTCGTTGAGTTGTTGTTAGCTAAGCGAGAGGCTGTGTTCCTCCAACGGTTTATATAATGTGTTCCCATCTCTGAGACCCTCTGACCCTCCCAGAGTGTCCGGAGATTTTACTAACCATACCAAATTACCAAAACCAAAGACATACCAAATCGTGCCAAATCGATTCCTATTTAACTGTTTTTTAAAACAAAATTCGTAAGTTTTCCTTTCTTTTCGCTCTCATATTGTTAATTAAACTATATTTTGTTTTGTATTTTTATCTAAACCGGCCGCATTAAGCGTGAACCGAATCAAACAATTGCCAATCTAACCGCACAAACAAAAGTACTGTAGGTTTTCAAGTTTGAAGAGACTTCTCGAACCAAACGAACGATTTTGCCGAACCAAAAAAAAAACCGAACGGCTAAAATCAAAACTCTAGTCAAAGTACCATTGAGAATTTGAGATTGGTCCATAACAAGGAGAAATTTTGGTTTCCCACATAATAGAAATGCAACAATGGTATGAAGTCTCTTGTCATCACACTATACACACAAATAACTCCAAAACCTGAATTTGTTCTGACAGTCTAAACTCTCAACCAAGTAATGGTTACAAGAAAGTATTCGAAATCATTCAATAGGCCATGAGAAGACGGCGACAAAGAGATCTTTCTTGTAATTAATCAAACAAAAATAAAGCAATAGATACAGGAGAAAAGATAAGAGAAAAAGAAGAATAATTTTACATTCAAGTGAAATGAAAACAAACCTCAGCAGCAAAGAGAAGCAGAAGAAAGAGAAGCTTTTTGGGCAGGTGCTTGTTCTTATGATATAAGACCACTTGCACAGATCATGAGACCAATCTCGGTATAATTGTGGACACAGCAATCCTCAGTGGCACGCGATCGATCCCAGAGACGAGGAAACATAAACGATAAAATCAAAAGAAGAGATTTACATTAGGTAGAGAGCTGGAATCTGCCGCTCGGCTTTTTTCTTCTCCATCCCTGCCAAAAAATACCCACCAAAAGCATGAGTTTAAAGATCTCTGACTAATGACACAGAACTATATAATGGAACAGAAAACCGAGAGGATTTAAGGGACTTACAAAGGCAATGTAATATAAAAAGGTCAATCCAGCGAGGACAACAAACCCGATCTGGAACACATTGTACCTGAAAGATACCGATAAGAAAGGGAAGATTATCATCAGTCTTATGTACACAAGTGAGACCTTTATTTGCAAAAACCCGATATTACTTACTTGTAGAGGTACTTAATACCGCGAAGGGACTGCAAAGTGTGGCCAAATATCTCCTGAGCGGCGGTGGCTTGAGCATAATATCCAAATGCAGTGGCGCAGAATTGAATCACACTGGAATTTCAGTGAGCCACAATAGTCGATTGTAAGAATAAAAGTTAATACATACTTTTGATGCTATCAGCTGACGGGAAATATGAGAACTAAGAAGCCTACCTGATAGAACAGAGGAGAATGAGACCGACATTAAAGAGAAAAGAGTTCATAAGAGTGGCTCCCCATCTGAAACAAGTTAATTAGGCTTATGAGAAACCAGAAGAAAACAGAAAGATCTCTGAAATAGCAAAAAACATTTCAAAACTACAAGATGAATTACTTCATTGGATGAATGGTAATGAAGACCAGCTTCAAACCAAGCATCATTGCCCCAGCAATAACAGCAAGTAGGAGATAGAAACAGAAGAAAGCAAAGGCAGCTGTGCCAAGAAGACCTAGTGAACAAGAAAATGTCACATGTATGAACACAGAGCCAGGTCAGACACAAAAGGAACAAGGTATAGAGTAGCATAACAAGATCAGAAAATGAAGTTACCCCAGACGTCATCCAGTTTGATGAAAACTTCATTCAGAAAAGGAGAGAGGGGAGGGTCAACAAGTAGATATATGATGATGTGAGCAATCCAAGCCACAGAAACAATTAATCTTCAACAAGCAAAAAAAGAAATTATTTAATAAGAGCTTAACCGAGGACTAATAGAGTGAAAACATCAAAGTACTAAGAAGATTAAGTAAAATACAAACCCTAAGATTCCAAGAACAAACTTGGCCAAGTATCCCAGGACAGTGAAGGCCCAAGCAGTCTCTGCCTGGAAAATGGACGAGGCAAGGCAAATATTGGATTACAGAATTCTTTAGATAGATAAAATACTGAGGTATAGTCATCTTTACCTGCTCTCCTTGCGGATACATCTCTTCTAAGAGGTTCACATCTTCTTCCAATTGGAGCAACTCCTACAGGATACATGAAAGCAATGAAATCCAATTAAGAGTAGTTAAGACTTCAAATCTACAATCAGATATGCATCAAGCTGCCAATATTAGTGGGCCTATAGCAGAACTGGTTTCTACTTTTTGGCGAGCTTTTTACTATGAATGATCACCTAAGTAACTGCCCCTACGGCCAAAAGCGCCACTACACATCAGCAACCAATATCAACAGAGGTATCAGCCACCTTTGTAGACATGGAACAGATTTGAAATAAGACCCCAAACCCTTAGATATGATGGTGTACCTTTTCAACTGCTTTCACATTTTTCCTCCACTTCCTTCCCTTAGCACCACTTCGTTCTTCCTGGTGAAGTGCATCAGCTGCTTTCTTTAGATCTCTTGCCTTTTTACCTAGTTCAGTTGCTTCCTGAAAAACAATTAGATGACTTGTCAGGCCACTAACACTGCCAACTACCCGAAGTGTACATGTATTCTTTAGAAAAGCTTTGCATGAAGACAAGTAGACAACAATAACCAGCACAAATGAACCTTTATATACTGTGACCGAGTGATAACAGCCTTTGGTCGCCTGATGAATGCAGTGATAAGGCCCAAGGGTAGGCAAGCAATACCAACACCACCAAATATCTACAACATTTGAGATAAAAGAGTTTCTCAGAATCTTTAGAGGAAAGCAAAAAATCACAGCTACCAAAAGTCTTTTAACTGCAAGAGAACACAACCAAGCCTTAATATGAGAAAGATTATATGCCTTCCAAGACAATGAGGTGAAACTTTTAACACAAAACACCTAATAGAGAGATGTACATACCGTGAAGAGCACTGACCCAACGATTGTAGCAAGAGCAACAACATATTCTGGAAACGTAGTACGCATGGACCATGTCTTTTCAGACGCAGCATTAGCTGTATATGCTGAGCACTGCCGATCAATATACCAAGGAGAAGAGAAGATATTTTACATACTGAAATATATTTTGCATAGAGACTAACGAAAGAAAAACTCATAACAAGAATGCAAGAAAATTTAAAGTATTACCTGACGAGCAGTGTTACCAATGCAAGGTTGATTATTTGAAAACTGCCATGAAGTAGGGAAAGTAGTCGTGGCAGAAGACAAGTGCCTTACAGAGAAGTCCACCTTCCCAATGACTCCTAATACATTTGTAGAATTACATTATAAATCACTAATGCAAATAAGAAGAACATCAGAAGACCACCCTTTTCACAATCCCACTATTGGTTCAATCACCACTCCAACATAATCTCAGTAATTTTCCTCAAACCAGGAAGAAAATGAAGCTCAAAATCTACAAAAGAAACCAAACAGTAACAACTAACCGTATAAAATTCCAAGAACCAGAGCACAAACAACAGCTGTAGTAACCACCCAAATCAAAGCACTCTTTATCCTCTTCCCAAGAGCCCTGCAGTAAAAAACACAAGCCCACAACATCAACAACTTTACATTACCAACTAATAATAACTCAAAAAAAAAAAAAAAAAAATCGTGGAGAAACAAACTTGTCCTGGTCGCCTTCATAGAAAAACATAGCGAAGGGGATGATGAAGAAGACAAGCACAGCGTCAACAATGTAAACGGCAAGCCAAAGATCCTTCATAGGTAAGGTGAGATTACAAGCGCCGTTGTAAATCGAATGTCGACAAGCATGCCGGTTAGCCACATCCGCCGGTAACATGAGAATAGAGATCATAGCAATGGATAAACCAAAAACAACAACGAATTTGGGGAAATAAGCCTGGTTTGCATCATCTGGATGCTGATAGTTGACGAGGAGGTAGATACTGGAGATGAAAACAATGACGCAAACTACGATCGCAACAATCACGAGAGCGAGATTGAAATCTCCCATCGCGTGCAATGTACGAGATCCCAAACCTCAGCTTAGATTGAGAAAAATTAGGGTTTCTTGAAGCTTCGAAATTTGAAATTCAATTTGGGGATTATTTATTTTTGTAGATCTGGTTTTTTTTTTCCGTATGTCGAAAACCAGACTGGAATGAGAAACGAAGACTGCGTCCAGGTATGTGACTCGCTTCGGTTATTTACGGATAAGCCCTCACTTAAATGTCATATTTACGAATATACCGTAGCTGATGACAGATGGGAATGAGGGTGTTACAGTAATTGCGTAAAACGAGACCAGACCAGCCTGTCCTAACTCCAAACCAAAAAGAGATTCTTCGAAAATGTTTTTTATCTTTAAATTTCTATTAAGATAAGAAAATAAATGTTTTACTTTTTCCAAAGTCGTCGTCTCTCTCCAAGTTTTGTGAATCCACCGTTCAACGTGACGATGAAGAAAGAGAAGAAGCCGACCCGTCGTTCAAATCATCCTTCGTTCCTCAACAACATTAACCCCAAACCTAAGGTTAGGGTTTTACCTTTATCTCTTCAATTTCTTCATTCCTCTCATCGATTCGCGACAACATGTCTCTACCGGATTCTCTCCCATCTTCTTCTTCTTCTCCGCCTGTGACCCGTGAAGAAACCGGCTTTCATCGCTTTGAACATCACGGCAACGATTCCGGTTTTGATCATCGTGATCGTCCACCGTGGAATCGTTCTGAGTACGATTATCGCCATGGAAGCGTTGTTGCATCTGAGAACGTCAGGAACAATTCCACTTCTGAAGACCCTTGGTCTTGCGTTGTCGTCGTTGCTACCTTCTGTATCTTTGGTAAGTTCGTATTTTTCAATCTATGCTTTATTTTTGTTGTTCTTGTTGTTGATATATGTCTTGTCGTCGTTGAATTTTAAATCAGTGTCGATGACTTTGATTCTGGGGCTTTATGGAACAACGAATGTCTGGTTGGGACCAAACTCTTCGTTTCTTATTAAGCCAACTTCAGTGTTCGTCCAAAATGTCATTGTATGTTCTCTCCTCTCATGCATTTAGAATCCACCATTGTTGAACCTTCTGATATCAAAGTTTCTATCTTTGCCGATTTTCTCAAGGTGGAAGAATTAGGGAACAAGGGATCTGGTTTGATACTGTATGGATTGAACCAAGCCCCACAGCTTGATGTTCTGACTAAATGGTCCGAAGTTCACTATCTAGCTGTGCCTAATGATTCTTACAAGGTTAGCTCTTTACTTGTGTTATCTAGAAATGGCTATTGAAACGGGGACTGATACTTTTTGTTTTGCTACATTTTGCAGTATTGGATACAGTATTTGAACAAGGGGTCACGCGTAAAAGTTTCATACAACGTTGAATCTGTGGGTTCTTCCTTATACCTTGTGATAGCCCAAGGTATGCTAGAGAAGAATCCTTTTTTAATTATAATTAGTTTAGTAATTTAGATAGATGCTTCATAGTGGCCACTTAAATTATCATCTTCATCACAAGAGTTTATTCGCCAAATCTTTAGTTTGGTGATGTTTTAGTATCCACTGAGACAAATTGCTGGAACGGTCACCTTCATTGTTGTTTTCTGTCTTTAATAACCATATGAATGAGAAGATGTTTTGCAAAAGAATGTTCATTATGCCAGTCTGATCCCTCCCCTGATTTGATGTTGAGATTTCATCATATTCTGGTATTCACAGGCTGTTAAGAAAGAATAGTTGTTTTGTAATTCAGCTTTTTTATGCGTTTATAATTGAAGGTGTGGATGGGCTCTCTGAGTGGGTACAAGATCCGACGCGTCCAGACACTACACTGTCGTGGCATATAATCTCTGGCAAGTGTCCAAGGTTTTTAACATGATGGATTTTTATTCTGAATATTTATGTGTTCACTCACGCCCTACTTATTTTATTTGTGACAGATAGTGGTTATATTGAGCAGGACATAACTAAGTCGTCGAGTTATTATGTTGCAGTAGGCAACGTATACCTGAATGAAGTGAAGGTAAATGCTGAAGCAGCTTATGATGATATATGTTAAAACTTAAACTCTTAGGGTAACTTTTTGAAAAGTTTTACTGCAGTATATTGCCCCTTTCTAATCCCAAGTAGCGCTCTTTTTGTCTGATTATACACCATTCTCACACAATATCTATGTTCAGGCGACGATTGACATTCAAGTTGAGGGGGTATTGTATGATACTACAAATGCTTATTACAATTGCTCTTTCCCTAACGACAAGTGCACTCTAAGTGTTCCATTATTTGGAACTAATGCTGCTGTACTAACCTCACCAGGTCCAAAGCTGGTATGTACCCTATTTCTTGTCTTTCCATTTTATTCTTCTTAACAAGCTATTCATAGAGCAATACAAAATAGTTCACATTGTTATGTATATTCGAGAATAAAACTTACGAACCAGTTTGGATCCAACTCTTTTCTTGTTGTTCAGAACAATTCTAAGAATGAGTTCTGCGCAAAACTCTCATATGAACCAAGGTGGATTGCATACATAGTTTGCATGGGTAATGTTCTTTTTATTATATAACATGAGGCATATAAACCGAATTTTTTCCGTTTAAGACTTTATCATAAACTTTTGCTCTTCCCCTGGGCTTATTATCACAGGTGTAGTGACAGCACTCTTGTTAATTGTCTCGAGTCTCTTCAATAAACGACAACCAGTCACTGAAGATGAAACCGTTGATGAAAATGATGATGTAGCTCCTCTAATTCCGGGAAAAGACGATGATAACTCAAGCTGGTGCTCGTCCTACAGTTCTATTTTGACGAGTACAGAGGAATTGGAAGGTGCACATGGTGAAGGCCACAGTAGTACAAGATATCTATGTGCAATTTGCTATGATGCGCCTAGAGACTGTTTCTTCCTCTCTTGTGGACACTGCGTTGCTTGCTTCCAGTGCGGGACACGGTAAGAAAATAACATGTTCGATCTTTTCATTATTTTAGTTGTGTCATTTTTGAATGGGATCTTTTCATGACACAAGAATGAACATTAATGATGACTTCAAAAATTGGATGTACAATACACAGGATAGCTGAAACTTCGGGTTTTTGTCCGGTATGCCGTAAGAAGATCAGGAAGGTCAAGAAGATCTTCAATGTCTAACAGAGAGAATGAATAACACACAATGCAACGTTGCTTGCTGTTTCTGTTTCCTCGCATTACCATATCCGTTGTATAAATGTAAAAGACAAGTGTGGGACGGAGAAAAGCAAGAAGGTTCTGGCGTCTGTGTTACTGCTGTCTGTATATGAAATGATATGGATTCCGGAGTTTCCGCTTCGTTGTACTTGTAACCATATTTCATTGAACCCGGTTGAAATTTTATTTTTCCGATTCGATAACTGTTTAGCGTCTGGTTTGCAGCGTAATTTCTTGTTTGTGTAACAACAAATATGTCTGACCATGTATAGAACTTGCGAATTTTCACGTTTTTAATCATTTTCTGAAATTTTCCAATATTCATTCAATCATGGTGGTATTCAATTCATTTTATCTCTCGATCGACTTTGAATTAGCGACGAGGTTGTTGCTCATATGTGTTAGTGTTTTTCACCTGACTCAGCGTAGCTAAGCAGTTTCAATCAAGTTCAAAGATGTGATTACTCCACAAGCACAAAGCTTTTAAAAAGAAGAAGAAGAAGATGCTCGTGAAGCCACCCACTATAACCTTAGGTTCTTTACTCCTTTTTAGAAGAAAAAAAACTTGCGATGCTTTATAATTATGAGTTAAAACCTTTTTTACCTTTTTTTTTTTTATATGTAATGAGATTTCTCAAGAGAGATCTGTCCGACGCTTTCTCTTTCTCCCCTTGTTCTACAAGATATGTCATGCTATGCTTTACTATGACTTAAAACATTTTTATGTTATTGATTTGCAACATATCTTTGTCCCGTTCTAACATAGCTAGAGCCTAGACATTTCTCTCCTTGATAACACGAATAAAATGTACAAATGTTCTGCCTTACCAAATCTTCTAAGGACATGGCATATTTCCATCGTGGTGTAAGATTTTAAAAAGGATAATTGGCAAATCTCTCAAGAAATTGGCAATAGTAAAGTCAACAACTTGAAAGGGTTTGCTTGCTTCTTCCCGACCCGAGATCAAGCAGGAGGTCTAAAGAGTAAGAACATTTGAAAACAATTATCTAAAAAACCTCGTTCTATCTAGTATAGGCCCAATAGTATGGGCCAGATCAGGAGCTGGAAAACCCATCAGGCACTTGTATATATGAACACCTAGGAAAAGGAGGCGGCACGGAGAGCAATAATGGGTAGAATTTATGCCCATCACGCATACAGAGCCTCTTTTTGCTCTCAAATTCATATCTGCGTTTCCAGACTTCAAGTGCGAAGTTATACTACAAATCCGCGTTTCGCCCGCCGCTATGATTTTGAGGTTATTTTCCATTGTACCTTTGCAATTGAAATTTCCGTCTAGGCTTATTGATTGATTCTTACAAATTGTTGTTTATACATAACAGGAAAAGTTGTCGCCTGATGTTACTGAGTCACAGGAAAAGTTGTTGTCACCTGATGTTAGTGACTCTTCGACAAGGTATTCAATTCATTTTACCTCTCGATCGGCTTTGAATTAGCGACGAGGTTGTTGCTCATATGTGTTAGTGTTTTTCACCTGACTCAGCGTAGCTAAGCAGTTTCAATCAAGTTCAAAGATGCGATTCCTCCACAAGCACAAAGCTTTTAAAATGAAGAAGAAGAAGAAGATGCTCGTGAAGCCACCATCACCTAAAAAAAACTTGCAATGCTTTATTAAGACTTGAAACCTTTTATTTTATTTTTTTATGTAATGAGATTTTCCCTTGAGAAATCTTTGTCTCCCCTTGTTCTTCAAGATATGTAACTTAAACCTGCTATGCTTAGCTTAAGTATGACTTAACAATCCTTTTATTTCTTATCTTTGTCTCACTCTATTATTGCTAAGACATTTCTCAAAGAGCATTCTCCAACTTGATCTATCTACTTGTGCTATTCAACTTAGAAACATGAATAAAATAGCATGCATAATTTGTTATGCTTCCATGAGATAGCTAGTTTGTAATCACAAAGAAGACAAAATCCTCTGCCTTGCCAAATCTCCGTTCAGCTTTGCTTACTTGTGCAGCTGCCAGTTTCATCTATACCTCTTTGTTTTGTAGTTGCAACACTTAGACTCACTTATCATCATGTACATATACGCTTAAGAGCAAGAAGCATTTGTACACACGAAACACTAATGATGCCATTACATGCATTCAAGTATCCATGAGGATTTCGTCGGATTTTTTGTCATGTAAAATAAATCAAAGATAGGTGATGTTATTATTGGGCCCATCAAAACAAGTCTCGTTTTGCAAGCAAAGTAGTTGATTTGTCGTATCCTTACTTGTGCAACAAGATGAACTTGGATGAAGAATTAAAAAATGGTCTTGGAGTTGCTGCATTTTGATTGTCTGATTCAGATTAACGAGAACCTTATATGGTTGGCCATGAAGGTCTCGCTGCTTCGATCTTCACCTTTTCGATCTTCTCTCGATCGATTCGTTGCTCTGCTACTGTAATCCAAGATTTCGGATTTCCAGAGCTTTTATTTATAAATGCCGTACCTGTGTAACCACCGTCTCGGCAATCCATGGCCTTTTTAATGACACATAGTTTCTTGCCTCGGCATAGTTCAGTGTCTGTCTTACTCTCATTAGCTTGTAAAAGGATTCCATTTTTTTTGCAACTAGCATAAGTAATGATGTGTTCATCTCTTGACCTATGGAATTCACCTGACTCGCTGAACCTCTGATTACAAGTAATGCATTGATCTACCTCTTTCTAGATAAACACTTGCCAAGGTATAGCGGAATCTTCTGAGTTAACCAAAACTGCTTCTTCTTTACTTTCATCTTCCTTCTTAACCGAAGAATCTTCACTTTCTCTAGACCATTTTTGGTGTTGCATCCCCAAATTGAAACAACAAAACTACAGCACTTAGGCGAAGATAGTCTAACATACCGTTTGTACCATTCTATTAAATCATTTTTCGTGATCAAGCTTAGCTCCTTCTTTTCTTCGGAGTAGAAATCAAATATGCAACTGAAAATAAATCAAACATAGATAAGTTAGCGACTTCAAACATTGTCATGTTGCATGATTTCGCATATAGAAACTATAGTATCAAAGTTTGACTAATATAATCCAGGGAAGTTAACTCTAAATTTATGAAAAATATTCAAATCATTCTCGAGCGATGAATTCATTACCTTTCTCGAACAATCTCACTCCATTTTGTCTTCCCACTATCATGTGGCAACTTCGAACTTACACCATTTTTGAAATCTTTAAACATTTTGTCAAACAAACCTTCCTATAAATATAGGACCAAATAAGTGAAATATGAACCAAGCTAAAGAAACTTACCAACAACATTCATGAAATTATAGACAAACTTACCAAGCGAATTCCATTCATGAACTTGTAGATTCGCCTTACCAAATGACAAGGATTGTAATCTGAAGAAACAACGCATACATAGAAACCAACTCCATGTATCAAGCGAGTTTCACATTCAACTAAGTAACCAAGCTTTTCTTCGATCCTAGTAGCAAAATAGATTTGAAACTCTGTGAGTTTCAGTGCCCAGCAGTTGCAAGCTAGCATAAGTACAAATTAGACTAAAACAAAATAAACTATTTGCTTTCAACATTTACCTTAGCTTATTATAGACGCTATCACTTATAATGGAGACAAAGAGATTTAACAATGCAGTTTGCCTTGCTTCTTGGGCTTTTTCACACTTGATTCGAAAGTATACCTACATAACAATGAATTTCATAAGCATATAATTCATTTGTATCTTTAACAGGCCAATAGTAGACAAGTTTATGTTCGTACCTTTGCTAGAGAGTTAGATTCGAACTTATTTTTCACCTTTACATCTGTTTTACGTTTGGCACAAGGAAATATTTCCCTTTCTCTCAAGCTCATCGGAGATATTGGCAGACGCTGAAAGTCATGGGTATCACAAAATAATATTAGAGTACTAAGGCCAGCAGAATTTCCCTACATACAAAGATACTATCACATTGTTGAATATCAATCTGAAAGATTCAAAAAGTCTCTCACAAGGTTAAGATGCACTCACGTGGAATATGATATCGCTTAGCTCATCTTCTAGAAGATTTAGAAACATTTGACCATTAAATGATTTTTCACAAACTCATTTTTATCATTCAGATATATGTTGAAGTTGGCATGTGCCAAACCTCCACCAGATTAATTGCAGGTATTGATAGATATAACCCATAGATGAAGATGTGGTACAAATTTGGTCGAGGTTTGTACTAGATTTGTCTAAACTAAACTACTAATTATTTTTTTGTTAAAAAACAACTAGCAATTTTTAAGAAATAAATAACAAATAAGTTTGTTTGTCTCTTCAGTATATGATAATTAATCTGCATCTCTTGTTAAGATTTTCAAACGAAAATAATCAAAGCTAGTTGTTGGTAACTTAGTGAATATACATCAAATAAGCGTGTATTAATATCATTTACATTTTTCTTTTCTTCTTCTTCTCTGAAACTGATTAAATTGTCTCATGTCCTTTTTCTGTTTTATGAATGTTATTTTTCAAGAAAATTAACAAACTAGTCACTTGATAATTTAATTTTCCAAATTAATTGGTTTATCTAATTAAGATAGAAGATAAAAAAAACATATACATTTCACTTTAATACATTTCAAATTTTACCAAGTAAGAAGTAAGCTAAAACTAATAAAGTCAAATAAAAGTAAATGAATCATATTCTTAAACAGTTTTTTTAGTTTTTTTGACAAAATCTAGTATTTGTTTATTAGTTATGTTTAGAACAAACCTTTAATCTAAGAACATTGGAATGTGGCTTGTACTCTGATAGTGATTGCTACTGTATCATAAACTTAAAAGTGTTGCTTGTTTTGAAAAGCAATGAAAATATATAAATCACGTTTTATAGAATATAAATCATTTGACAGTTTGAATAACTTAAAAAAAAAAAATCATATGACTACCATAAAAAGAGTAGAAATTGATATATTTCGAATTTGAGACAGTCAATTGAAAATTTAAGTAGTATTAAGTTAATGAATGGGCCTAATGGGCCTCGTTATTCGTTTAAAAGCCTATTTCTTCATTTCTCTCTGTAAACGTTTCTTCGAAAGATCAATTAACAAAACAATCATCTTCTTCCTCAATTTCTTCTTCTACTTCTCATCTCTTTTCTGTTCTTCTTTGTTAAACCCAATCTGGGTCTATCATCGTCTTCGAGGAGCCTGCGTGCTAGGGTTTCTCCGCCTTCTTCCTTCCCTTATTTTAGATCTGTAAGTTACTCTGCATCATTACGGTTTCGGTTTAATTCTAGATTTGTTATGATCCTCGTTTTCACTTGCCTCTGTTCAATTTCAACGATTCGTCTGCTCAGATCGATTCTAGTGTCGTTGAATCTCTTTTCTCGCTCTGTACGCAGTCCATTTGTTTGGTTATGCACTCTTTTTTATTGTACAAGTATAGTTAGGATTATACGTTTGATTCTGTATGTAGCATCTGTCTAGTCGACGTCAAATCGATATAATGTTGCCAAATATTGATTTGTTACCGAAACTGATACGAGAGTATTAAATCTCTATGGGCTATGTATGTATATATCAGAGTCATGGCTAAGCCATGGGCACAATTTCAACTTTCAATGGCCTAATTGCTGACTTCAACATGTTTTTACCATGGCAGCAAAAGGTAGAAGCAGCTCATTACAGGAACCATGATGTCCTTTGAAATGAATGACCGGAAAAGTAAGTTCACATTGTGATTTCTATAAATATTTTGTGCTATTGGAAGAGATACCTGTTACTTAGTTGTACTTAATTCTTCTTTTACTTATTACGTTCTCGAGTGAGTAGATCATTGAATGTCATGTTGTTGTGGGAACCCCGTTTAGTTTCAGTATATCTTATTACCAGGTTACAAAGTTACTCCTGCTGTACTTGGATATACTTAAACGTTTCTTATGTGATTTGAAACAGAAATCGGGTTAGGCCTGACAGGATTTGGCGTATTCTTCTCGTTTTTGGGAATAGTCTTTGTCTTTGATAAGGGATTACTTGCCATGGGAAATGTAAGTATCTCATGTATCTTTGTTTCATACTTTGACCACTATTATTGCATACACGTACAGAACTAGTATGAGAGCTTGTTTCTTTTCATATTTTCTCAGATTCTTTTCATCTCGGGGGTTAGTCTAACCATTGGCTTCAAGTCTACCATGCAGTTCTTCATGAAGCGTCAAAATTATAAGGTTTGTTTCTGTCTTTGCCTACATTATCAATAGCTCTGGGCCAGTCTCTGCTGGATTTTTACATATTTCTCCTTAATGTCATCTATGTGTGTTCATTTGGCTTTATATGTTATCCACTTAGGGAACCATCTCTTTTGGCGTCGGTTTCTTCTTTGTTATCATCGGGTGGCCTATCTTGGGAATGATGTTGGAGACCTATGGCTTTTTCGTACTCTTCAGGTACTTTTGGCTATTTTCTTCTTCCTTACTGGTATTGCTTGAGGAAATGTAAACTGATACTAAAAACGTTTTGCTTTTGCAGTGGCTTCTGGCCTACCTTGGCAGTCTTTGCTCAGAAGATACCCGTTCTCGGTTGGATTATTCAGCAACCATATATTAGATCGGTATGTGTCCAATTGCAAACAACTATAGCAAACTTCGCATGAAATTCTTAGACCTCGAATACAACACATACAAAACTCATAATGACTCCCAGTTTTGCCTTTTCAAATTACAGTTGATAATTCTCTCTTTGTTTCTGATGATCTTGAGTTGCTAGGTCTTTTCTCAGTTTGCCTTAACTTTAATATTAACTCTGTTGCATAGTCTGCCAATTGTTGGCTAATGCGATTACTTGACACTTTTATTTATGTGATGTGTAGTTCTTTGACAAGTACCGGGGCAAGCGTGTGCCGGTCTAGTCTTCCATCCCGAGTAGAGAGACGATTCACTGAGCTAGATGCAGCTGAACAGGCGATTAAAGTTTTTGGAAGAAGAAGTTGGTGACTCCTGTAGAAAACTAAAACCATAGGAGAAAGAAAATAGGAAGGAAAAGAACGTACAATTTGAAGCTGTGTGTCTATGTACTTGAGAGAAAAACTCAGTGACTTAATGCTCTTTGATGGAGTTTGTAAACGTTTTGGTTGTTTAACTCTGACAAATCGGTTAGCCAAATCTTGTTTTGGCAATACGTCGTCGCTTGCTTTTTGCATACATATAAAAATTGATTAGCGGTTCCGGTTTAATGTGTAATTCAAATGTGGTTCGGTTTATGAGGACTGATTTTTGAGGTCCACTTGGAAGTTGCAACTTTGCGAGTTTAAGGGACCGTTGCGTTTAGCGTGTGTGTAGTGAAATCGTCTGAAGACGTGGCACTTGCTGAGTGGTTACTATCCGAATCCTTAGTACACTTAAACGTAGCAGATCATCACTCTCTCATTTGTTTTCCCCCGAAAAAAAAGAAGCTACCGTCTTTTTCTAGCCGTTGGGGCTGAAATTGAACCATCATCATCACCCTCATCGTCTTCTTCTCTTTTACCCTAATTTATCTTCTTATCCCCAGCGAAGTTTTCTCGATTTTGATCTGATTGGTATAGATCTCCGGTGAAGTAATACACTGGAGGGAGATGAAGTCATCGAGAATGAAGTTTGCAAAGAAGTTGAAATCAATTAGAGCCGGAGAATATCTGAATCAGGATCGAATTCTCCAGGTTCTTTCTGCTGCAGATGAGTTTCTTCCAAAGATATCTAACCACATTCCTCAGATTACATCCGCCGCTTCTATCTGGAGAACCCCTCAAAAGTCTGAAAATCAAATTGCAAATGTAACGGAACTTTTGGAAAACGTGAGACAAGGAGAAGAAGAAGCTTCTGGAAATTTTGTCGGCGACGAGGAGAACGTACGGCCTCCGGTGAATCAGATTCCGAGAGTTCCGTGTGATCGGAAAGAGAGTAAACTGGCAGTTTCATGCGGATCTGATACAGGAATCGGAAGAAAGAGTTTCGGATCTGGATTTAGAAGACCTGATTTGAATTCGACCACACTTTTCGATCCGAAACTGTTAGAAGCATTTGAATTAGCTGCGTTATGCTTTAGGAAGATTAAGGATTTTTCCAGAGAAGCCAGAGTCAATGATGAAGACGACATCGTCTTTCCCGAGGAAGAGGAAATCAGAAAAGACGGGAATAGCATTCCTCCGGTGATTAGCGTCGTAGAGTATAGACGGAAAGACGAAAATGTCGTCGTTCTTCACAAAGATGATGGAAATGCCCTTCAGATTGTAAATGCGATCAGGGAAGAAGTCATCGGAGAAGAAGACATTGGAAAAGACGGAAATACCCTTATGGATCCGTTGTTGGAATTCGAGGAACGGTGTCCTCCGGGAGGAGAGGAATCCGTTGTTTTCTACACAACGACTCTTCGAGGAATCAGAAAAACGTTCGACGATTGCAACATGATCCGATTTCTGCTGGATAGTTTTAAGGTTAAGTACTACGAGAGAGATGTGTCGATGCATAGAGAGTATAGAGAAGAGCTCCGACGAATCTCAGCGGCGGAAACAGAGGTGTTGCCTCCGGTTCTGTTCGTAAAAGGAAGGTGTATCGGTGGAGCTCAGAGAGTGTTGGGACTGCACGAGCAAGGGAAGTTTAAGATTCTCTTTGAGGGCATTCCAATCACCGGAGATGAACGTTGCCGGCGGTGCGATGGTTTTAGGTTTTTGATGTGTGATGGATGCAGAGGTAGTCGCCGGATTATCTCTGGTGATGGATCAAGAATTCAGTGTTTGATATGTAATGAGAATGGGTTAATTGTGTGCGTTGGTTGCTCCTAATACCATTTTTTTTGTTTGGTCTATATATATCAAATTACATTATTCGTTTATTATTTTTCTTAGTATTGTAACGATTTTTTTATACAGAAAATAAATATGGTCATCAGTTATATCATATGGTTGTTTCTACACAAATCTCAAGTTATTATTGCCTTAAAAAAGAGTTTGAATTATTGACACGAATTGCACTAAATTTATAGCATTTGTTAATGTTTATAATTATATATGATGTGTATAAAGATTAACATACCGGTGTTAGTAGCAAAATTTTTGCAACATCCACTAAGATTGTCATCCATAAACTACATTTATTTGAGAATTTACCCTTATTATTTGATTTAATCATCGATCAACCACTTAACAAAACGTATTCACTAATTCGATGAATTGCCAAATACTTAAATATCTGAATGGTATAGTTACAGTGAAGTAGTCAAAAGAGCAAGTTGGGCCGCCAGGGTCGGCTGAGTGGACAAATCTACTGATTGCAAAGGAGAGGCGGGCCTTCCTTTTCAACCACAGCCGCCTATTTCTCTATTTACTTTTATCATCACAAACTGCTATTTTTAGATTTTCTTTTTAAGAGATTTTTTCCTTTATTTCAAATTTTTTTTTCTAGGATTATAAAACTTAACGTACTATTGTATAAAAATGAATTTCTCCTACTCCCAAATGTAGTATCTTAAAAATCCCATTCCAAAACGATTGGTTGTAAATTGTTTGATAAAGAAATATAAAGATGTTTGTTATGAAGAAAATGATGCTTTCCATAACATTTTTTCCAAAAGCGTGCAATTCATTTTCTGCTAACATTTTTTCTCCTTGTCTTTTATGCAACAATTAATGCGGACTAGAGCGACAGTCGTGGATTCTATGAGGTCCAGTTACATTTCTTTGTGTCAGAAGATTTTTTTCCAAAATTTTTTCCCTAAAATCTATTTAAAATAAGAAAAAATAAATTGTGAAAACGTTTTAAAACATCATTAACAATGCATTTAACACTTTTATAATCCAATTCCGGACGACTCATTTTTTCTTGTCAAAACCTCTAGTTTAGTTGGCTAAAATCTTAAAATGCAGTCCACTAAACATGTGTTAATCGAAAAATCGAAATTGTGTTTTAATCTTGACCGTCCGATCACAACAAAATCCCACACTTTCCCAAATAAAAATTAAAAATTCAATAATTAAGGAGTTTCTATTTAATTAATAAAAATAGAGAAAAACATCTATTTTATTATTTTAGCTTTTATTCACACCGCCACAAACTCTCACTATAAAGCCGATCCATAGATAAACGAGGACCGGCCAGAAATCGCTTCACCATTCCCAAATCTCTCTTCCATTTTCTCCACACAAATTTCTCTTCAATCTCCGATAATGGAAGGAACCGGCGTTGTGGCGGTGTACGGTAACGGTGCGATAACGGAGGCGAAGAAATCTCCCTTCTCCGTGAAGGTCGGTTTGGCTCAGATGCTCCGTGGTGGTGTTATCATGGATGTCGTCAACGCCGAGCAAGCTCGTATCGCCGAGGAGGCTGGTGCTTGCGCCGTCATGGCTTTGGAGCGTGTTCCTGCTGATATCCGCGCTCAAGGAGGCGTCGCTCGTATGAGCGATCCACAAATGATTAAAGAAATCAAACAAGCCGTTACGATTCCGGTGATGGCTAAGGCTAGGATTGGTCATTTCGTTGAAGCTCAGATCCTTGAAGCAATTGGAATCGATTACATCGATGAGAGCGAGGTTTTGACTCTTGCTGATGAAGATCATCACATCAACAAGCATAATTTCCGGATCCCGTTCGTTTGCGGTTGCCGGAATCTCGGCGAGGCTCTGAGGAGGATCCGTGAAGGTGCGGCGATGATTAGGACCAAAGGTGAAGCTGGAACCGGTAACATTATTGAAGCTGTGAGGCATGTGAGGTCTGTTAATGGTGACATTAGGGTTTTGCGAAACATGGATGATGATGAGGTTTTCACTTTCGCTAAGAAATTAGCCGCTCCGTACGATCTCGTGATGCAGACTAAGCAGCTTGGTCGTCTTCCTGTAGTCCAATTCGCCGCCGGTGGAGTGGCTACTCCGGCTGATGCAGCTCTCATGATGCAGCTTGGATGTGATGGTGTCTTTGTTGGTTCTGGTATCTTCAAGAGCGGTGACCCAGCTCGTCGTGCACGTGCCATTGTTCAGGCTGTGACTCATTACAGTGACCCTGAGATGCTTGTGGAGGTGAGCTGTGGGCTTGGAGAAGCCATGGTTGGGATCAATCTCAACGATGAGAAGGTTGAGAGGTTCGCTAATCGCTCCGAGTGATCAAAGAAATAAAAGGTAAAATATCTCAGACGAAATGGTTTCAGAATTTTCTCAGACCATTTTGCAGTAATCTCTTTGAAAAGAAGAAGATGATGATATTGTTGGTAGTTTGTATCCTTTGTGTTTTCCTTATAATCTTTGATAGTCTTTTGTTATTGTAACTCGTAATCCCTTTGCAAGAACAAGTTTGTCAGTTATAATAATGTACTACTCTCTTGATCGATCAGTTGGTTTTGAATCTGATATATTCTTCGATCCATTGGTATTGACCATTGAGCTTGTTGTTCAATTACATTTCAGACAGGCCTATTAGTACTTAGTAGTATCAGGTTGATAAACAAAGGATGAACTTGTTTAATTTGGGAATTCGTACACTGGTACTGAGCTCTGTAGATGTTTGAGACTTTGAGTATTGGATTTGGTTTTGAAGAACTGTCCTGGATTAGATTCACATAGCCTCTAGTTCTTATTTTAAATTTGTGATTTCAGGCATAGCTGTCAACCTAACAAAGGAAGATAATATGAGTTGAGTTTTCTTTGTTGTTAACGAGTACTAATCATCGATTTCATGATGTGTGGATTATGGTTTATGGGGGGTTCTTTGCAGCTATGTTTGCATTGTAAATTGGTTTTTATGAAATGCTATGTTAATGTGTGATTAGTAAAGGAGAAGAGTTCATGGGACTCTTCTAGCTTTTAAAATCCATAAGAGTCCTCTAGCTTTGAAAATCCATGGGACTCACTCTTCTAGCTTTGAAAATCCATGGGGCTCTTCTAGCTATGGGATTTCAGATCTCATGCGCGGTAGTAGCATACGATCATCGGAATCCATAGAGCTCTTTTGTTCAAAATCGAGTTCTTGAAGGTCTTACACGACACCATGACTTAGGGATACGAGTATATATCCCTTGACTTCAGCCTCTAAGCTCTTGGCTCTGCCGGATCCAATTTCTCCAAAGAGCATTACTTCAAAGTTCAAAAGGTTCTCACTACTAACAGGTTAATTTTGTTAACCGAGATCAACCAAAATCAAACAAAACTTAACCAAATTGTAAATGTGATTTGATTGCACATCACTCGCATTTTGTCCAAAAAGACTCCGGTAAGACCAGAAACACGGATACAATTTAAATATCAATCGAAATAGGCCCACATCGGCCCATTATTACTGCACATTGGCCTATTTAATCAATTCACTAACTATATGAGACTTATATAATATACTATCAAATATGAGGGACCATAACACAATTTCTTTCTTTATCCAAACGACGTAGTGTAACTATTGATCAGTCTCCTTTAGGAAAGACCTCAAAAATGGAAATCAGTTCATTAGTGTTCATATCAGAAATAAAACGAATCTCCATCGTCGTCCTTGTCTCTAAACCCTATATGCCATAGTCGAAGAAGAAGAAGAAGATAGATGCATATCCATCAAAGCTCTGGGCACTAGTGTATATATTATTATCGATTGTTTGAAACCTATTTGTTATGGTTGGAATCATGGCTTCGTATTCAAGAGCAAGGCTTAAAGATCTCGCGAATTCCGCCAAATCAGCGACGGAATTGCCTCCCAAGCTGCAACGCTTGCGCTATATGCGCCGGGATTTGCAAAAAGACGATTCCGTTTTTCCCACGGAGTTGCTTCCTCACCTTTTCGATCTTCTCTCCGATCAATTCGGTGCTGTCCGCAAGTTTGTCGCCGAGTAAGCTCCGTTATTGTATAATCTGTAACTCTTTCCCCGATTAGTTTTATTCTTCTTGTGGTGATTTCATGCTGGAGTTTCTGAAATATTTCGGATTTGTTTGTAACTACACAGATATAAATGAATTTCCGGAGTTTTTATACATTAAATGATGAAATTGTTGATTCTTGGTCTTTGTGAATCCTTTATTTTTGTAATCACCGTCTCTCTCTATAATTATATACATGGCCACACTAATGATGCATAGTTTCTTGCCTTTGTATATTTACTTGCTCTTAATCATGGACAACATCTCATCTCACTTCAGGCAGTGATCATAAGTGATGGTTCAGTGTCTGTCTTACTCTTATCAGCTTGCTGAAAGAATTATTTGCGACTAGGGAATCTACATAACTCGCTGAACCTCTGATGATATTTCAAATGCAGGATACTTGGTGAAATTGGCCTGAAATATGTGGAATTAATACCTGAAATAGTGCCCCTTTTAATTAAGTCTCTTGAAGATGAGACACCAGCTGTGGCCAGGCAGGTCATTGCTTGTGGAGCTGATTTATTCCGTTCCACCCTCGAAAGAGTGGCAGTTCAGGTTGTTTTCTTGTTTTTGTTTTTAGGTTCTGTATTTGTGACCTGTTCTTCCTGCATTTCGTATGTAAATCCCTTCTTATTTGACGCGCTTATTGCTATTTGGCTTCCAGGGTTTGCATTCTAGTGAGTTGAATGATCTTCTTGAATCTTCATGGACATGGTTGATTAAGTTCAAGGATGAAATATGCTCAGTGGCTTTCAAGGTGGGAATTAATGCTTTCTCTAATCCCCCCATGGGTCGTCTTTCTTATCTGATTGTATTTTTTCTTGTGACCTGTATATTAGCAAGGAAATAGTGGTGTAAAATTATGCGCTATGAAATTTGTGGAAGCGCTTATTCTCTTGTATACTCCTCATGAAGGTAAATCTTTATGGATCTATCCGCTCAATTCCGTGAAACTAGAAGTTGTTGTTTTATTAGTATCTTATTAGATACTAGGTTCTTATACAATCTAGTTACCTGTCCTGAAGGAATTGAAGCAGATTTTAATATATCTATTCTCCGTGGGGGTCATCCTGTTTTGAAAATTGGAGATTTGTCAATTGAGGCCAGCCAGAAATTGGGTTTACTGCTTGATCAGCTTAGGCACCCTGCAGCAAAATCTCTAAATAGCTCGACGATTATTGTTCTTATCAATAGGTGAGTTGTTTTTAAGTGCATCTATATGCGTAGTTTAATTTGGTATCGTTCAATCAGTTTGGACTTTGGAGCTTGGAAAGAATACCGGCAAATTATCTATGAATCCTAAAAATCTAGCTCTATATGTTTTTTTTCTATTACTTTCGTTGTGGTCTAGAAAATCTTTATAATCTGAACATAGATGAAATACTTAGATTTGACTTTTGACTGAAGAGCATCCAATCTAGTAAGGACGAGGTTCCTGTGATTAGAACGGGGCAAGTATAAAAATATGTTTTGGTCCTCACACACAGTTACTAATATTTAAGGGAAAACTGTGTTTGGTAATCTGCCGGTACTCTTTCATCGTGAATTGTGTAGATGGGGATCCAGAATGTCATGTAAGCTTGTCTTATGTTTCATGATATCCTTTTCATTTTGATTCTGTTTCTTATACAGTCTTTCATCAGTTGCAAAGAAACGTCCTGCATACTGTGGACGAATTCTACCTGTTCTACTGAGCTTGGATCCCCTAAGCTTTCTCAAAGGAGTGTATGCTGCAGCAACAAATCTTGCCTTGAAGACTGTATTTCTCTCCTGCTTGAAATGTACACATCCCGCTGCTGCACCGGTATTATTTTGTTTTAGTTACCTACAATGATTAGGTTCACTGTTATTTTATATTATAGATTTTTTTTCATTATGCTGAGCTGGTAATTAACTAATAGTGGTATAACTAATTCTTATAAATTTTCTGATGGTGTATTCTCCATGGAGTTGATTTTCGTAGTTAACTTGCAATTTTCTGTATGCTGTCAATTTTCTCCAGTGGAAGGACCGGTTGACCAGTGCTCTTAAAGAGATAGAAGGTGGAGGTCAGGCAGCCAAAGCGAAAGATCTCTTTTACAAGACTAACGGAAGCATTCAGGACAAAGACAGTGTAGAAGATACCAAGGTAATTTGTTCCTCGTTTGTTTATCGATGTGTGTGCATGTGTCTCTCCGGTTTTCTTGGTTTATGTATATTGAATACAGATTTAAAAGCCAACTATTAATTACAGGTATCAGTGGAAGAGAATCCTCTCTGTGCAAGTTCTGATGTAGCAGAAAGTAACTTAAGTAGGAAAAGATCTGGATCAGAATACAATATTGATCTAAATGGAGATGCTTCCGATGGAAAACGTGCAAGAATAACACCTTCTGTGTCAGAAGAATCCACTGACGGATTAAATGGTAATGATGGGGTCTCTCTACCTCGGGTTGCTTCTACCTCGACCGGACCAAGTGATAGCAGAGGAGTGAGTGATAGTGGACCTGCTCAGCAGCTAGTTGGTTTGTTTGGAACCTTGGTTTCTCAGGGTGAAAAAGCAATTGGATCTTTGGAGATTCTTATTTCAAGTATTTCGGCGGATTTACTTACTGATGTTGTGATGGCTAATATGCATAATATTCCACCAAATTGTTCTTCTTATGCTGATGGCACCGATGAGTTGGTGATGAACATGTGTATAGTTGGCAGTGATGCACAAATTAAATATCCACCATCATTTGTAGCGGGTGTCCTTTCATTGTCAACCGCATTCCCACCAATTGCTGCCCTGATAAATCCTCACAATGTATGGGTGCTCTTTGCTCGATTTAGTATTTCTATCTGTGTTATATTTTATGCTCCTTGTTTTACCTTCTCGTCTTTAAAGTTGTATTGTACACTAAAATCTCACCAATAACAGGAAGATGAGGAAGTCTATTCTGTTCATGTGGACCAGCAAATGTTTCCAGCTGAAGATGCAAGAACTCCACCTGGCTTATTAGCTACCTGTGATACTTCTTTTCCAGAAAATGAAGAAAGCAATACTGTGTCTCCACAAAATGTGCATTACATAGGGAATAGAGAAAGTGGAATACCTGGACTGGAATCTTCTGCTCAACATGATGGGTCAGGAGCCCTTGTTACTAATGTATTGAGTTCTACGAATGTGGAGGCTGCAAGCAAAAATCAAAATGCGAGTTTCAGTGGAAAACTTCTTGTCGATGTAATTCCCTCAATGTCTGTGGATAAGTTGGAGGAATTTAGTCCAAAGGCGGTTGGCACAGTTGCTTCGGCGAGTCAGTTTGTCTTACCTAAGATATCAGCACCTGTTGTCGACCTTTCTGATGAAGAGAAAGACAGTTTACAAAAGCTGGTTTTTTTGCGCATTGTTGAAGCATATAAGCAAATATCAATGTCTGGTGGCTCACAACTCCGCTTTTCTCTTCTTGCTCATTTAGGAGTTGAGGTGAATTTTTAAATTATATTTTCTGACATTTCAGCTTGTGATTTATTACTCTTCATAAGTTTTTGTGAAATTCGATAAATATGAACATATCGGCCTCTGCATGATTCTTACCTCACTTGCCTCTACTCTAAGAGCCTGGTTTGTGGTATCAGGTGCCCTTGTTACCATTGTATTATGTTTGTGGCTGTTTATACTTTCCTGTTTTATATCAAATGCATGCTAGATGGCAAGATGTTTGTTTGAAGTACGATGGCATTCTGTCTCACATTTGCCTTCAGAGTGCCATACTTTCCTAATATATATACCTATACTTTTGCCTTCTTCTTTTTTGCAGTTTCCTTCAGAGTTAGACCCTTGGAAAATATTACAGGAGCACGTTCTCTCGGATTATTTGAATCATGAGGTGAGAATTTGTATTCTTGACTTGAAGGTTGAACAATTAGATTGGTGATTCCTATGTATTTGTGATACACGCTTACTTTTTTGATAGCATCAAAAGGCCCAATTTTGGTAATGAAATCCTTTTGCTAGAGATAGTGATTTAGGTTCTAATCTTCTCCTATCTTAGTATATTTTCTAATTTTGATGGGTTTCGAACTGGCTCGACTCTAGAATATCTTACTCTAATGTTGGATGACATCCCTAATTGATTAAAAGGTCATTTAAAGATTTATCCTTTCTTATGTTTTCAGGGACATGAGTTGACTGTGCGGGTTCTTTACAGGCTATACGGGGAGGCAGAAGCAGAACAAGATTTCTTCTCTTCAACTACTGCTGCGTCTGCATATGAAAGTTTCTTGCTAACTGTGGTAAGCATTCAATTTTGTTTGCATCTGAGTCAATTTTTCACGAGGGAATCTCAGAAAACATTATTATCTTTCAGGCTGAAGCACTAAGAGATTCTTTTCCACCGTCTGACAAATCTTTAAGTAAATTGCTTGGAGATTCTCCACATCTGCCGAAATCAGTTCTGATGTTGTTGGAATCGTTTTGCTGTCCTGGAAGTGGTGAAGTTGAAAAGGATTTACAACATGGAGACCGTGTTACTCAAGGTCTCAGTGCTGTTTGGAGCCTGATTTTAATGAGACCTGGAATCCGGAATGACTGCCTGAATATCGCTTTGCAGGTTCCTTCTATCTCACCCCTTTCCTGATTCCCTTTTCTTTGGTGCAGCTTTAGTTTCATCATATTAACATTTCAGGATTTTTTTTTTTTCCCAGCATTGTGCTTGTGGTTCTTTCTCCTTCCTTTTCTGGCCTTTTTTTTCATTTTCTCTTATCAGCATTTGACAGTTTCATATTGTCAAGGCTGTAATATTCATTTTTTTTGTTTATGGGGCACTCACTAAATTTCCTTTTTTTTTCTTGTGAAAGAGTGCTGTTCATCACTTGGAAGAGATTCGCATGAAAGCAATCCGCCTGGTATGTTTCTGTAAAACCTGCGATTTAATGTATCCTTCTACTGATGTGTTATCACTTCAATAATTGTGGGTCATTTTACAGGTGGCAAACAAACTCTATTCTTTATCATTCATTACAGAACAGATTGAGGAATTTGCAAAGGATAGGCTATTTTCTGTCGTAAGTGATGATTGTGATAAGGTGAGCGCTTATTGCAAAGAAATTTATTTTTGTAGTTGTGTATGCATTTATATTTGATTTATGATTACTAATGAACACTGCTTAAAAAATATGTGACCAGAATTTTCATTTCTCTTTTAGATGGATCTTGATCTGAAAAGTCCACCAAACAAACCGCAACACAGTATTAGTGGTATGAGTATGGAGACGCCCTCCGAAGCAACATCATCATCAACTTCAGTTACTGAAGCTCAACGCTGCTTGTCACTCTATTTTGCTCTCTGTACCAAGGTCTTGCGAATTTTTACCATTCTTCGACTAATGACTAATCTAGTCTTTAAGTTTGTGGCAAAATTTTGCTAATACTCTTAGTTTCTATGTGTCTATTATTTGCAGAAGCACTCCCTTTTTGTTCATGTATTCAGCATATACAAGAATGCATCAGATCCCGTTAAGCAGGTACTGGAGCCCAGAGTTAAGAAGTTTTATAATATATTTTCTTCTCTGCTATTTATCACACGGTTTATTTTGTGTAGGCTATTCATCTTCAAATCCCTATTCTAGTTCGTACTATGGGCTCATCCTCTGAGCTTCTTAAAATTATAGCAGACCCACCAAGTGGGAGTGACAACCTTCTTATACAGGTTTTTATCATCCTTCACAGTTTCTTCTATACTGTAAATAGTGGTATGTGCTTTTACTATTTCTTTATTGTTCCTCTTTGATGACAGGTTCTTCAAACCCTCACCGAGGGGCCCACTCCTTCTTCAGAATTGATACTTACTATACGGAAGTTGTTTGATACAAGAATAAAGGTGAAGACGATGGAATGTTTATTGAAAACTCGTTAAGAGCAAAACTATAAGCTAATTCTTCTCTAATGTTTTCTTGGGTTTTGAACATTTTATGGGACTACAGGATGTAGAGATTCTTTTCCCAATTTTGCCATTCCTGCCAAGAGATGATGTAAATCTCTTTCCCTACCTTTTCCCCTTTTATTGACTCATTGGGTTATAGTTTTCTTATTTTCCTAAACTTGTCTCTCGATCAGGTTCTCCGCATTTTTCCCCATATGGTGAATCTTCCTATGGAGAAATTCCAAGTTGCACTTTCTCGTGTGCTGCAGGTATCGTATTCATTTCTTATGTCTGGCTTTTGAGTTAAGTTTGATCTGCTCACTGTGGAATTTTGTTCTTAGGGATCATCTCAATCTGGCCCAGTGCTTTCTCCATCTGAAGCTTTAATTGCTATCCATAGCATTGACCCAGCAAGAGATGGAATACCACTTAAACAGGTATATATCGACAATTTCCTTGTTAACATACAGCAAACAAAGAATACAGCTTTGATGAATTATTAGGAGATCTCCGCCACCTGTTTTACAATCAACACTGAGGTTGCTTCCCTAAATCTTATGTTTTAATGCTTTTATCAGGTCACAGATGCATGCAATACCTGTTTTGCGCA
Source organism: Arabidopsis thaliana (assembly GCF_000001735.4). Classification (NCBI taxonomy): domain Eukaryota; kingdom Viridiplantae; phylum Streptophyta; class Magnoliopsida; order Brassicales; family Brassicaceae; genus Arabidopsis; species Arabidopsis thaliana. The sequence goes on along the minus strand of NC_003076.8, from coordinate 164,343 downwards.
GAGGCAGACATTCACTCAACAGGTTTTAGCCGGTGTTCTGAATCAACTGGTATATAACAATCTCCATCGTACTGAGTATTTCTTCTATTCATGTTTTGATTTCTTTTCTTCTTCTGGACATTTTTTCTCATTGGCGAGTTTTTGGCTGCAGGTCCAGCAAATTCCACTGCCAATGTTATTCATGCGTACAGTTTTACAAGCTATTGGTGCTTTTCCAGCTCTGGTAACAAACTTATCACATCTCTTTTTTCAATCCCAATTTAATATTCTCTGAATAATCTCTTTAACTTGATATTCTAATAGTCGGACTTCATCCTGGAGATTCTTTCTCGTCTCGTTAGCAAACAGGTCAGTATTGGTCTTGAAACGTTATATTCTCTCTATTGTCCATTCTTATAATTGACTGTGTGTTGGAAATAAAACGGTGGCTCTCTCTATGTGTATGCCTCAGATATGGAAATATCCGAAACTGTGGGTTGGGTTTTTGAAATGCACACAGACAACACAGCCTCAATCATATAAGGTCTTACTACAGGTGCGATTATTTAATCTCTTCCACAATTGTTAAATTACCTGTTCTCATCTATCGGAAAGCGGTTTTATCACTGACATTCCTTTCATTTAGCTTCCTCCACTTCAACTGGGAAACGCATTGACTAAAATCCCGGCCTTAAGAGCTCCGCTAACCGCACATGCCAGCCAGCCAGAGATTCAATCTTCACTTCCAAGGTAACCTTTCCTCTTTCAAATTTCCATGAATTCCAGTTCTAAACAAACAACTTCAGCTATTTGAAATCCATTTGCTGATCACGGAGATATGAAACATGTTTGTTGGTAGGTCTACATTGGCTGTTCTTGGACTTGTCCCTGATTCTCAAGGAACACAAACAAGCCAAGTGCAAGCGAATGAGACACAAACGAGTCAGGAACAGCAGCAACAGCAAGCAAGCGAGCCACAGCAAACGAGCCAGTCTCAGCAAGTTTCTGTACCATTGAGCCACTCCCAAGTAGATCACCAGGAACCCAGTCAGGTAGTTGCCAGTCAGTCTCAAAGCAGTCCCATAGGGACCGTCCAGTCAGCAATGAGTCAGTCTCAGAACAGTCCCATAGATACGGGCCGGTCTGAAATGAGTCAGTCTCAGAACAGTCCCATAGATACGGGCCGGTCTGAAATGAGTCAGTCTCAGAACAGTCCCATAGATACGGGCCGGTCTGAAATGAGTCAGTCTCAGAACAGTCCCATAGATACGGGAAGATCTGAAATGAGTGAATCTCAGAGCAGTCCTATTGGTCAGTCACAAAGCAGTCCTATTGGTACTGGCCAGTCTGATATGAGTCAAACCCCTCAAGTGTCGGACTCGAGTGCTCCAGAACCAACAAGCCATACTCGGACATCAGATCCTCAAGCGTCAAGCCAGACACTACGAGATGATGATGAGAAGATAGACGACACAGCAACCTCAGAAAACGAGGTGACAGAAATCGAGAAATCAAAAGAATCTTCCGAAGAAGAAGAAGAAGAAGAAGAAGAAGAAGAGTGAGTGTAACATTATGTAACTTGAGAGAGAAGAAGAGATACTTTGAAATTAAATTCAGGTTGCCTTCTACCTCTTATGTCGGAGAAGAAGAGTGAATGAAGCGTCGATTAGAGCAGGAAATCTTCATTCCATGTATTGTAGCAATTTTTTTCAAAATGAATTTTGTAGAATTTAGTTAGAGATTTCTTTTAATGAGTCATTAGCGGTTGTATTGTCATTGTTTTCTTTGAGTTAAGACTTTAATAAAAGTTTTTTTTATAAAAAATATATGTCATGAATGTTTGCATACCCTTGCGAAAAAAAAAAAAAAAAAAGAATGTTTGCATACCCAAAGCCTTAACCAATCAGCCCATTAAGGTTTCTTTTTGGGTAGAAAGCAGCCCATTAAGTTAAAAACTGATCATAATAAAACGGGAATACTATTAAAGAAAAGAAAAAAAGGAGTTTACCGGTTAAAATCACGAACGGTTGGATCGGTTAAGTTGGATTAAAATGAGAATCCCGGAAGAAAATGAAATAAACAAGTCGAAGAGAGTAGTCATCGACCCCTAATAAAATCCAGTGAAGAAGAAGATTGAGTGAGTGAGAGAGAGAGAGAGAGAGAAGATGGGGGTTGATTTCTATAAGGTTCTTGAAGTTGATCGAAGTGCTAATGACGACGAGCTTAAGAAAGCTTATCGCAAACTCGCCATGAAATGGCATCCTGATAAGAACCCTAACAACAAAAAAGAAGCCGAAGCTAAATTCAAGCAGATCTCTGAAGCTTACGATGTAATTCCTTCCCTCCTTGACCATTCCCCTCTTTCAATTTCACTTTTTCCTTTTTCAAAATTCATGCAGTTTCCTTGTGAATCAGGTTTTGAGTGATCCTCAGAAACGAGCAATCTACGAGCAATACGGAGAAGAAGGTTTAAACCAAGCCCCACCTCCCGGCGCCGGTGGTGGCTATCCTGGAGGATCAGACGCCGGAGCTTCTTTCCGGTTCAATCCCAGAAGCGCTGATGATATCTTCTCCGAGTTCTTTGGTTTCACGAGGCCTTCTTTTGGTACGGGAAGCGACTCACGCGCAGGACCTTCTGGCTTTAGGTATGGCGATGATATCTTCGCTTCCTTCAGGGCTGCTACTACCGGAGGAGAAGCCTCCATTCCTTCTAGGAAATCTGCTCCTATTGAGAGACAATTGCCTTGTAGCTTGGAGGATTTGTATAAAGGTGTCTCCAAGAAGATGAAGATCTCTCGTGATGTTCTTGACTCTTCCGGGTTTGTTTTTCCATTGATGATCACACATTTGGCTTTTAGTAGAGGGATATATCTGCTGCTTTTGGCCAATTTCTTTCTAGAACAGTTTAAACTCTCTTTCTGTGGAGTTTGGTTCCAAATGTTTAGTCTATGAAAGCTATAATAGTCTATAGAGTCAGCTTATTAGAAAGTTCTTCTTTTGAACAGGTTTTTGTTAGCATCTAAGTTGTGTACTCTGTGACCTTTATTCAGTATTTGATCTCTCTATCGGCACATAAATGATAGATGTAAGTGTAGGAACCGATAGCTATAGCTAACCAGGACATTCCTTGACCTACTTAACCACTTTCATTATGGATTTTAGCTTCATCTGTTTTTTCATGAAAACGGAAATCTCTTCAACTCTACAAATTGTAATGGTGTCTCTTGTCTTCAATTTGATTCATCTCTAATCCTTGTTAGAATGTCTGCTTAAAGCTCTCTTGAATATCTTCCTTTTCGCAATCTCAAGTATCGAAATTCATTCCTACTTTTTGTGATTTCCACTACCATGAGTATAAAGACATTACTGAAATTTTATTTTCTACGTTCTTCTACTGACAAAACCTCTGTTTATCCTTTAATGCAGGAGGCCAACACCGGTTGAGGAGATCTTGACGATAGAAATTAAACCCGGTTGGAAAAAAGGAACAAAGATAACCTTCCTGGAAAAAGGTAATGAGCATCGTGGAGTCATACCATCCGATCTCGTTTTCATCGTAGACGAGAAACCGCATCCCGTTTTCAAACGAGACGGGAATGATCTTGTGGTAATGCAAAAGATTTCTCTAGTGGATGCTCTCACAGGTTACACCGCACAGGTCACTACTCTTGACGGAAGAACCTTAACAGTTCCGGTAAACAATGTGATCAGTCCGTCGTACGAAGAGGTGGTGAAAGGAGAAGGCATGCCGATCCCTAAAGATCCGTCAAGAAAAGGAAACTTGAGAATCAGATTCATCATCAAGTTCCCTTCGAAGCTAACCACTGAGCAGAAATCAGGGATCAAGCGGATGTTATCACCTTGAATGTCCAAAGATTGAAGCATCTCGTTTCAGTTTTTTCAATCTGCTAGCTTTTTTGGAATCTTTTAGAAGCAGAATATGTGCTTATGGTTTTTTTAATTTATTTTGGTTGCATTTTGGTAAGGTTTTTAAGGGAAATACATACCACCAAATGATGCCGGTTTAGTTAGTAATGACTGACGACTAGTGAAGTAAAGTCTCTCCTTATATCTCTTTGCTAAAAGCTTCAATATTTGTTTAATAGTAAACATTGTCAACAGATTTGGAAAGACTAAATCAACGTTTAACAATATGTCAAAATGTAATTCAAATTGATTAATCATAGTAGCGAAATTTGAAGAACCTTTTTCTTTTGTTGATTAAAAAATCCAAATCTCTACGTTTTTCTCACATTCTTCAATCTTCTTGACCTTGTCCCGTTTAATTCCTTCACTAAAATCTTTTCAACCCTCACGTGCTGATGTTGACATGGAATAATTGTTGTTACTTGTCAAATAATAAGAAGAAGAAAAAACAGACTAATGTATGTTCCTCTTTGATTGTTCTGGTTAGGCAAATTACTTGCATATCTCCACATGTACGAATTAGTAATATTCATTCATAAAGTTAGTATGATTTATAGATTCAAAAAAATAAACACAGATCGAGTTTAGTTTAGTCAAATATTTGAATGTTTTCAAGAACAAGAAGAGTTTCTGCAATCAACTGAAATATCATTTTCATGGTCTTGGTTCAAAACCAGCAGTATTACAAACAGTGAGAAAGGTTTTTGGTATTTGTAACAACAATGTATTGTTGCAGTGACTCCAAATTCAAAAATGGAAGTCATGTGCATTCACCAAGTTACGGCAAAAGTAAAAGACTAAACTTATTACTATTTCCGAATAATCCGGAGCGATACCCTAAACAACATTCACCTCAAAAGTTCTAAATAACACGAATAGGCTGATTTTTGTATATATGCTTTTGGCTGACGTTTTTTTTTTGTTCTTTGCTTTAAGACTTCAATTCTTTTAAGCAAAAATTTGGATGGGAAATAAAAAGGATGATGAGGTGGCCTACTTGTATTGAGCGGATAAACATCAGCCAACAAAAATCTTTGTTAAAATAAAAAGTGAAAGACAGAGAGAGAGATGGCCACGTGGACAAACATGGTGGGCGTTTACACGTGGAATATAACAACACTCCGCGTTGCTGATTATTTGATTCCATTTAAATAAAATTAAAAAATACTGATTATTCTTTCTTTTGTTCACAGAAAATTCCTTCATTCACAATTTCTCTTTTAAATAATTAAAGACCACAAATTTTGAACATAAGAATTAGAAAAATTAAAGATCATTCACTAGAGTAGTCGACATTATTATTAATTTAGTATAAATAAATAAGGTGTGAATCCACGTGGGATGACAGGTGGGAGCGAAGTCTAGTGCATGTCATGTAAGATTTTGATTTACTTTCAACACGCTTCATCGCTATTTGGACCACTTCGCTGACTTTTTTTTGTTTTTTTTTTTACTACTGAGTAGTACTAGTATTTCTTACACATATCAGAGCCAAAAATACAACCCCGACGAATCTTTCTTTAGATACAAATAAAAAATATTTACTCCTACAAGTTTCATTCACCGTACGTTTTACTTGTTATATCATTGCAATGACGCGGCTTCTAAATATGTACTACCATATGTGTGTTTGGGAATCTGACAGTTGTATATTGCACTGGATCCAAACCATTTCAGAACAAGAGTACATTTTCTCTGTTCGTACGCATTATTTGTTTTGTGCCGACTGCGAATATAACGATTTCCATTTATTCATATACTAAATATCATACAATCCATAAATGAATAGTCTTCTTTTTTTCTTGGGGGAATTTACAATTCCAATCAAATTAATTTCTTAGCTAATCATAACGGTAGTCTTGTTTTCTGTAACTTAATTCTTCTTCTTTTTTATTTTGATAGGAACGTTAGGTATCTATTATGTAAAACTTGCTAACAACAATTCTCTAATTCTTTGTTTATATCTGATCTCTTCCTCCATGACACGGGGCTAATCTAAACTTCTAAAAGCATATTGATCCAATAGCTTATTTAATATATTTTGTCTGTCAACCATTAGGTTACTTTTGTTACGATGAATTTTTCAAAAGAAAAATACAAGAATTATGGGATGAGGAAAATCTAGTGGGTCAATTGACCATAAAGGCTAAATCGGATTGAAGAATAAAAATCGGATTGTGACTCGTAACTCGTAAGCGTGACGAAATATTAACGCAACATTTATATGTATTGGGACAAATTATTAACGAATAACTACCAAATGCAAAAAATACGAGACAGTTGAGTACTTGAGCTTGGTCACAAAATCATCATCAAGGAAAAACAATAACCATACAGTAAAAATATAGTTCTACAACTTTACAAATTTGAAAGCGTGTTTAGAATGATGCACACAAATAATCAATCTGTCAAAAAAAAACATATTGTTTGATTTTACTCTAAGATTAAGGCGATTGTTTTTACTTAAGATATTCTTAACTGATGCAAGTTACCCCTGTAATTGTTTGAGATTGCTATTTTTAAACTCTAGAATACGAAGAAAAAAAAAGTATGAATTATTTAGTTAGCTGCTTTAAATCTAGAGTTTATCATCCGAAAAAGGGATATCTAAGCTTTATTATTTTTAATGTAATCACGAATTGTGTCCTTTTCACCAAAAGAGTCATTCGTGTTCGTATTTTATTCAACTAAATAATTCTATAAGTTCTAGTATATTCAATAATTATTAAAAAATCTCATCTTAATAATTTTAATTAGAGAAAAGAACAAAAAACTACACTTCTATCGTCCCTCTACGATTTCACACCTTCTTTTCACACATCCTTATAAATTAATTAGATTCTTCTCTTTTCTCTCCTTCCTCTCTGTCTTCTCTTCTTTTTTTCAATGAAACCTCTCTTCATTTATAAGTAACCCAACAAAAAAATAAAATTATCTCCCTCTTATTTCTTCTCTTCACGTCACAAAGACAATTCGATTCCAAATAATGGACCGACGTAACCCTTTCCAACATCACCACCACCACCATCAGCTTCATCATCACTTGATCCAACAGCAACAGCTTCCTCCGCCGCCGCTGAGCACCACGGCGACGATGGATCCCGGCGGAGGAGGAGGAGGTGGGGAGAGAATCCCACAGTGGAGCATAGAGGAGACAAAGGAGCTTTTGGCTATAAGAGAAGAACTTGATCAAACTTTCATGGAGACCAAACGTAATAAGCTTCTTTGGGAAGTCGTGGCTGCTAAGATGGCCGACAAGGGTTTTGTCCGAAGCGCAGAACAATGTAAGAGCAAGTGGAAGAACCTCGTCACTAGATACAAGGTTACCCTTCAACTCTTTAGAATCCTATTGATGATTCTCTCTATATATAGTCCCGATATATACACCTATAAATGTTTAGTATGATCATGATTACAAGTATATACAAACTATAATTATGTGTATCATGTATTTCATCACTAGTTTGTGTGGTTAGACTGATATTATGCATATTGAAATGGAAACCTAGTTTATGGTGTATGTATAGGTGAACTACATTATATATACATCAATTAATGAGCTTAACCTAATCGCCTAGGTTTTTTAGATATTGTCCTGTCATTAATGGTAACGAGCTATAGAATAGAATTTTACGCGTTTATTGGTGAGCTTTCATCATGATATTGTCTATGTTCACATTTTGATCCGTTATACCATAATATCTCTCTTTTTGTTCGTTGATCACATGGTAAGTAAGTAACACAATATGCCATAAAAATATAATTACCGTTATATAACGGGTGCATAAGATTTAATAAGAACCGTTACTGATGAACACATGAAGATAGTTGAAAAAGTCTATACACACATTTATTTAAGGTAAAAGAAACGTGATATAGATGATGAACATGTGTTTTTGTTTTCCTATGATATATGATTTCGAGTTAAGATACTTGGTTAGCTAAAATATTTTGCGTCGGTACTATTACGTGTTTACATATAATTGTTTATATAACATAATGAATATTCATGGGACAGGCGTGTGAGACCACTGAGCCAGATGCTATTAGGCAGCAGTTCCCATTCTACAATGAGATTCAGTCGATTTTTGAAGCAAGAATGCAAAGAATGCTGTGGTCAGAAGCCACAGAACCAAGCACTTCCTCGAAGAGAAAACATCATCAATTTTCATCTGATGATGAAGAAGAAGAAGTTGACGAACCAAATCAAGATATCAACGAGGAATTATTGTCTTTAGTAGAGACACAGAAAAGAGAGACAGAAGTGATTACTACTAGTACTTCGACCAATCCAAGAAAACGTGCAAAAAAAGGAAAAGGCGTTGCGAGTGGTACGAAAGCTGAAACTGCGGGTAATACACTAAAAGATATATTGGAGGAGTTTATGAGGCAAACGGTGAAGATGGAAAAGGAATGGAGAGATGCATGGGAGATGAAGGAGATAGAGAGGGAGAAGAGAGAGAAAGAGTGGCGGAGGAGAATGGCGGAGCTAGAGGAGGAAAGAGCCGCCACAGAAAGGAGGTGGATGGAGAGAGAGGAAGAGAGACGGTTGAGAGAAGAAGCTAGGGCTCAGAAGAGAGATTCTCTCATCGATGCTTTGCTTAATAGGCTTAATAGAGATCATAATGATGATCATCATAATCAAGGTTTCTAAGTTCTCATTATTTGTGTTAAGCATAAGTTAATTAGCTAGTTAATTTGTTAGGCAAATCAATTTAGATAATATATCTAAATTAATGTTTGTTTTATAATATTTATATGAACTATTGAAATTTCCAAAAAGAAAGATAAATGTTCAAATTTTGATATATGTTATCGTGGTATGAAAATGAATTTATCCTTCTAAAAACAAAAAAAATCCTGGTGGAGAAAAATAAACCTTCAATATTAGAGGAAGAAAAATAAATAGAGAGGGAGTAAAACGAGCAGGCAATTACTAAATATAATATAAGGTAACATGTGAATTAACTAAACGATAAGAATAAGAATTAATAAATCATTTAATAGTTTACGTACATGCATAAAACAATTGTATAGATATTAATTAGATATGCTAGTTTGAATTATATTGTTCATAGTTATAGGTGTCCAAAACCAAATTGGTTGAATACTTTTAGCTACTTTATTCTGTTAATAAGAATATTTCATAACGATTAATCAGGCGATAAACAAGAATTAAACAAAAGTCTTTATTCCAAAACTTTCAATTCACATTTGTCCCACATTACTTCACCGCGTTATTTGTGTGATATATAAAACTTATTTTGTTCATAAGTAAATTGTAAAGAAAGAATTTGTTATTTTTATTCTTTTCTTCTCTTGCAAGACAGCTACCAACAGATAAAAATACCGAAAACATGAAACCGTGTTATAACGCGTTCACACTAATATATCCGTTCATTTTAAAAAACACGTATTACTAATACGCCGCGTCAGCTCAATTGTATAGAGCCGTGTGACCAACTCTGTGAGGTCACCAGTTCGAATACAAGGACCTTCAATATTTACCACTTTTTCGTTGGCAAAAAAATAGTTTATGACTAAATGAAATAATTATAATTCGAAACTTAAATAATTTAGAGTGGGAAAATGTTCTTGAATTTTACATGTGAACCCCCCAAAAAAAACACAGAAAAGTACAAAAAAACGTCAAAGAAGTAACGTTAGAAGGAGACCATGATTTGCATGTGAAATAGACATAAAGGAGACAGTACGTATTTCGAAGTTACGGAGCTCTCCAAAATTCAGAAGAAAACCGATTTGACCGTTTTTGGACCCACTACATGTATTTATAATGCATTTGATAATTCGTCATATCGAATTTGAATTTAATTTCATTCTTATGATCGAGTATTCGAGTCACTAAGATTATCCTTGTGCTTATTTGGTGATATTCGCCATATACATACTTGTGTTTTGGATAGGTATATTTGTCTATAGGACTATTTAAGACGAGTACATTATAGTCTTTAGTACTAATCATAAATGTTAACCATAATTTTTCTGGTCAATAACTTATATTGGCCGCATAACACTTTTAGAAAATATGGAGTGATGAAAATTTCGATTGTTGTGAGTCTCTGGTTAACATTTGGATTACAAGATTTTAAAACGACATATTTCTGATAATTGGGAATTTAAACTAGATACAGAGTTCATCAACTAGCTGGTCCATAACAAGGTCAAGAATCTCTTGACCAAATTCGACACAAAAATCTTCGACCTGAGTAAAGTCAACGGGTTTAGTTGACGAAGTAGAAACCCAAGTGGAAGACTTCATGTCTTCTTCAGACAGATCTGAGAGCATATTCATTAGTTTTGTGATAAACTCTGTCTCTTCTGAATCATTGTTGGTGCTATTGTTGTTTTCTTTCTTGGTACTTGTTTTTGTTTTTGCTGGTGATGAAGAACATGAAGATTTTGTTGCTGTCTCTACTTGCTTTGTTGACAACTCCGATGCACTTTCTGAATCTCCTCCTGTTTTATTTTTCAAATTAAAGTGACGTTTAAAATATGATTGGGCAAATAAAAATAAAATTTCTCGAAAATGTTGAGAAAGTCTCATTTTCGCAGCTTTTTTTACAGTAAAATCAAGAAAAATGTTAAAAGCGAAAATGTTCTTATATTGGTTAAATTTAATCATTTTTCAAATAAATCCAACGTTTAAGGAAAATTCTTATATTGGTCAAATTTTGAATAATCTTATTATTTAGTATTTCAAATAAAGTGTACTGAATCGGTTAAAATGTTGACCAAATGACCAAATTTTTACCTCATTTGCAGTTAAAGTAGGAAACTACTCACATGAGATGATTCTTTTCGCAAAATTTCAAAGAAGGTTCAAAAAGCAATTAATTAAGTTCAAATATTTGTTCGAGAGATAAAAATGTTTGAATATTATTTCGTAGACTCACCTGAGAAGTAGTAATCATCGTCAAGGATTAGATAATCATAAAGATCTCGATCAAGAACCGAAACCGGACTCGCGTTAGACTTATTCTCCGGCGACTCACTCTCTTTTCCGATAAACTCATCAGCCCGAATATTCTTTGATTCTCCTAGAAGCGCAGTCTTCTCCGACGACGACTTACTCTTAGATGGAGAAAGAAACCAACGAACTTTCTTGGCTCCGTTAACGTCATTTCGATTCTCACTCTTCTTCTTCTTCGCAACTTTCCTCGGCTCATCTTTAAACTTCTTAGCAACTTTCTCGTTCTCCTTCTTCTTCGGCGCCGAAGGTGGCAATGGCGGCTTCTTGGAATCTTCCACAACCTTCTCGAACCTTTTAGACCTCGAAAAAGACGATGATCCGACAAGTTCTCTCTTCTCGTCAAGCTTGTCAAGATACAACAGCAGGAAATCATGTTTCTTTTGTTGGTTATTAGAGCTCCATCTCGCCGAGGTTGGGACTATCTCACGGAAAGAAACGGAAGCTTTGACTCTCCGGCACTGACGTTGACCGTCTTTCTCGTCTTCGTTTTCTTCTTCTTCCTCGTGACCTTTTAGGATGTAGTCCATGAAGTTAACCGATTTGCTCCTTGTGACAGCCGAACCGGAATCATCAAAGTACCGGAACCGTTTTGATCCGGGTGCGGGATGATCTAGCCCCATGAGTTTGGCTACAACGTTGGGAGGAGGAGGAGGTGGTGGAGGGTGAAGAGAGACGTCATCGTTTTGGGTTTCGGTTTCGGTTTTGATCTCTTTCTTTGGCTCTTCGTTTTCTTCGTAAGAGATTAGTAGTTGGAGTGTTTCGTCAGAGTCGAGGATGTTGTCGGAAGGGTGAGTCTGTTGGCTACCAGAGCATAGAAGACGGCGGACTACCGCCGTGAGGCAGCCGGTCTTAGGGTTGGCTCGTTGGGTCATGGTGATGGCTGATAATGATGATGGTGATAATGATAGTGCTTTAAGTTGGAGTGTGTGTGAAAATGTGCAAACAAGTTCTTGGTATTTATAAGGACAAGAAGAACACACAATTTCTCATTATTTGCGAGGACCCACCAACTAATTAAATTAAAGCAAAACTATATGGGTAAACAAAAGTATCGTGAAATTTTGATATGTTAAGTGAAATTGTAGTTTAATAAACGTTTATTATTCAGTTTATATTAATTGGTAACTCAATCTAATTAATCATATTAAGTCACTTCAGATATTTTAAGATCTTACCAAAATTACTATGTTATGTTATTTTATTTGTTTGCAGTGAATAAAATATGTTTTCAGTTAATGATGTAACCATTATATTTCACTTATTTCTTATCGGTATGTATCTTATGACATAATATATAATAGATTAATTATTGGTAACATAGAAAGGAAAAAGTACCCAGGATCAATTTAAAAGCTATATCCAAAGTGATATGCTCTGATGATTCTGTTTTTTGAAACTCAACGGACGAAAAGAAACTTTGATACTTTTGAAAGAAACTTTGATACTATTGATATGCTCATCAATTATTTCAAAATAAAGGTCATGTAACAACTTTTTTTCCTTCACGTAAGTTTTATATTTAAAATGGTCAAACTTTGTTCTGATTGCTTTAAAGCTTTGAACAAAATGTTACTATATGTGATTTACTTTTCAAACATACTGAATATAACTTCAGGTTGAAACTTGAATTTTGAAGTAGATGTATATAGTTAGCAAACCAATATGTCACATGCAATTCTAAAATAAAATGAGAATTTAGCTAAAGTCAGATTAGTAATGTTAAACAAACTTGAAATGTGAAAATTTTCCGTTACTATAATTTTTTGAAAGAACTATAATTTTAGCCAGAATGACAGTTCAACAAAAGAAACTTCTAGCTTATTTCTCAATGTGCACTGCACGGTAAAACAATTCATTTTAAGATATAGAGGACTAAATCTTTATCAGATACTAAATAAGTTGGCGGGATCAATCTTTTGAATAGTGATTAGAATCTTTACAAGATGAATATTATAAAGTTGCAAAAGGCCTCTTCGAAACCTATCTACTTCGCTTTACTATTATAAACATATATAGAGAGTCTTTAGAGCAACTAACTTAAAGGTATTCATTGATTTTCTTGTCGTCGAGTTTAAGAGATTAATAATGTATGATTAATCTGATCATTACATTTACTCACGATTAGTCTGTTTCATAATATAGAACTTCTTGTTTTTTCTGTTTGATTATATTTGGCCATTTAGTTAGCGTTAGTTTTTATAATTTCATTCGTTGATACAATACATGCGCAACGGGTAACACAATGTAGCTAGTACTTCTTTTAGTTCATTAAGATATGATGCTATTGTTATGTTAAATAATATCTTTCTATAAAAAGTTGATGGCTTCACTAGCTAAATATTTGCAAGGCATGATCGTCAAGATCAAAGATTCCAAATTCAAAATTCGAAGTGTACAAAGAAAAAGAAGAGAATGGTAGTATAAAATATTTACAGATTCTTTTTTACTTTTCCTTTTTCAACTTTTTCAACTTTTTTTCAAAATAAGAAACACGAGAAAATCTGATATGCGTGGCGTCATTTTCAAAGGTGAAGGAGAAAGTACTTGGGTCGCTTAGTTCACACCGGAAAAAGAGGCAACGAAAGCAGAGAGACAAATCTAAATAATGTCTGACGCGCGTGAATAATATTGCCACAAAGAGACTTGCCTTATTCCCTATCAACTCTCGACCAATTATTATGCATTTCTGTTTCTTTCTTCTATCTAAGCATATCTCTCCAAATTATTTCACTTCTATTTTTTGTATATAAAAATAAGAAATATAAACCCTTTAAAATTTGTTTTTAAAACCAAAACTCATTATAATTTACGTAATAATATAGATCGAATTGTTTTGTCCAAAACCTCAAGAATATAGGCAAGTTTCTATGTTGTTGGCATTAACTTATTGGTTTGTACGGAGATGCTAATACATCAATCTCGAAACGTATTCGAAAGCCCATTACTAGCCCAGACACAAACAGGAATAACTTTTGATTGTAAGCCGATATTTTAAGTATTTGAACGGTTGAACAACGATGGGGATGTAGCTCAGATGGTAGAGCGCTCGCTTAGCATGCGAGAGGTACGGGGATCGATACCCCGCATCTCCATTTTTTTCCTCAGTTAACCCCTTTTTCTTCATACTAAAACATAATATCTGATTTAATGACGGAAAGTATGTTGCAACACTCCCCACTATATATGCATTATTAATTAGTTGCATTATTAATCACTTAATGATTTGTGTTTGCCTTTAATAATTGCTTTACCAATTTATCTACTAAAAATAACTAACATGAACTATTGTTGATTTTACAAGCAACACCAACTATTGTATTTAGTTGGTGCCTGTTTATTTCGTTTTCATGTGCCCATTGATAAATTCGATATTTTTGTTTTCTGTTGTTTAATCTGATGTCGATGGCGAAGATAACAACGATTCCTTAACCATATGTTCCTCACACTAAACGACTTTTGAGGAATGATGATTGATTAGCGATTTGAATCAGTTGATTAACCCTCCTCATCAAATTAACAGTTTCTTTTGAACTTCCATGTCATTGCAACTTTGTAAGTTGCTCTATATATGGTCTAGTCTTCTAGGTATATACGAATATAATAACTAGAATTTAATCAAGTAAATTTATTCAACAGTTAAATACTTAAATTTGATATGTTATACATTTAGTTGAATAAATAAGATCTTTTCAGTTGAAGAGATTCATGTGTGTAAACAACTCATTAGTTGAATAAATAAATATACTAAGTAAGTAGATTGTATATATGGTGTGATCAACAACACCAGTTATTTTTGGTCCAATATTCAACATGAAATTCTAAATTATTGATTGAAATAATACAACTACAAGGAAGCCTTCTAAAAACAATGACCTAATGAATAACAATGTGCATTTCACGTTTAGAGGTTCTAATCAATAGACAAAACCCAATCATAAGTCATAACCTCCCTAACCACATCTTTATTAAATTGGGCAAAAAGATGGAAGCAACACATCCAAACATGCCTTTAGCTTCACTCCTACTCAATTCCTAATTTCCCAAATAAAAACCATAACACTCACTTGACATCTTTCCCTATAATTCCTAATTTCGACACGTTCTTTACATAAATTACCAGATTTGCCACTATGAGCTTCTTGATTCCTAATAGAGGAGTAGGAGGAACCAAGATTCCTCTCTCCATCATCGTTCTCGTTCTTTGTGGTTTCATGTTCTTCATTCTCTTATACACTGAAAGAATCAGCTTGTTGTCTTCTTCTTCCTCTTCGTCTTCATCTTTCTTCAAGCTAAAGTCTTGTCCGAGGAAAGATGTTAGCTCGAAACCTAGTAAGCACATACGCGATACTCGAATCTGAAAACTCTGTTTTGTCCAATTTCAGTGTTCCTTTCTTGTTGTGCAAGTAGTCTCATGAAATTCCCCTGCTTTTCCTTGTTGCCAGAGGAGAAAATTCGAAAGGAAAGATCAGAGATATTGGAAGTGCTTGACGACAGGTTCGAATTCGATCCCGAAGAGTGTAACGTTGCAGCAGGGAAATGGGTTTACAATAGCTCAATTGAACCACTCTACACCGATAGATCATGTCCATACATCGATCGTCAATTCTCTTGTATGAAAAACGGACAGCCAGAAACTGATTATCTTCGGTGGGAATGGCAGCCTGATGACTGTACAATTCCACGGTAAAATACAACTTAGTAACACAAACTAACACTAGTTTGGTTCAAGGTTTGAGACAGAACCTTTATGAGCTTCATTTCAATTCCAAACAGATTTAGTCCGAAGTTAGCAATGAACAAACTCAGAGGAAAAAGACTACTTTTTGTGGGAGATTCGTTGCAACGAAGCCAATGGGAATCGTTCGTGTGTTTGGTGGAATCAATAATACCCGAAGGAGAAAAATCAATGAAGCGTAGCCAAAAATACTTTGTATTTAAAGCAAAGGTACGTTAAGTGATGGTAGCTTGCGTTACAACGCAAACCTTGTTAGGTCAGATATCACAGTACCTTGTATTACAAGCAAAGCTTAGATTTTTATTTTATGTTTCTCTGTTTTTCTTGATTCATAGGAATACAATGCGACTATAGAGTTCTATTGGGCACCGTATATCGTCGAATCAAACACAGATATACCTGTGATTTCGGATCCAAAGAAACGGATAGTGAAAGTGGACTCAGTGAAAGATCGAGCTAAGTTTTGGGAAGGAGCTGATATTTTGGTTTTCAACACTTATGTTTGGTGGATGAGTGGTCTCCGCATGAAAGCTCTGTGGGGTTCTTTCGGAAATGGAGAGAGTGGTGCAGAGGCACTAGACACACAAGTGGCTTACAGGCTAGGACTCAAGACATGGGCTAATTGGGTAGACTCCACCGTTGACCCTAATAAGACCAGAGTCTTCTTCACCACCATGTCTCCTACTCATACTAGGTAAACATTTAGTTTTATTATATGTTTTGATGTGTTTGGTTTGTGATTAACGTAAAGTGTTATGTAAAACGTTCAGAAGTGCGGATTGGGGAAAGCCAAACGGCACGAAGTGTTTCAACGAGACGAAACCGATAAAAGATAAGAAGTTTTGGGGAACAGGCTCTAACAAGCAGATGATGAAAGTAGTGTCAAGCGTGATAAAGCACATGACTACGCATGTGACAGTCATCAACATCACGCAGCTCTCTGAGTATCGCATCGACGCTCACACATCAGTTTACACCGAGACAGGTGGCAAGATCCTAACCGCTGAGCAGAGGGCTGATCCAATGCATCACGCTGATTGTATACATTGGTGTTTACCTGGACTACCCGATACATGGAATCGGATCCTATTGGCTCATTTGTAAATCAAGCTAGGAGGAAGCTGAGGGTTAAACGGGAAAAACCCAAATCCTCTGTTTTTCTCCTCTTGTGTTGTCGGAGATTTGTTTGTTTCAGTGTATTGTGATTGTCGTCAATTTTCATAAGATCAAACAGACTCGGCCCGTTTATTATATGACCTTGAAGTGACTAAAACAAAAGTAATAATATTACAAGGCCTAGATGGGCCTGGCCCGTCTCTGGCCTATTTGTAAATAGAGGGAGAAACAAGGGTAAAATAGGAATTCCAGAACTAAGAGTTTTTAGGTTAATGTTGACTAGTGGGTAATATGAACCGTTCGATTTTGTTACAGAACATCGTGACCGTCCGATGAGAGACCTAAGACAAATTACGCAAAAACTCATTCGCCGTCACGAGGAAGATGCGAGGTCTATATAATGGACAAATCTGGTATAATGTAAAATAGGGACTTGACGCAGATCTTGTTGGGTCTCGAACCTTCCTCTTCGTTTGCATCAGGTAAGGCCGATTCTCTTGCTTATACGATCTCTTGATTCATCTGAGGTTTTATCAATTGTTGTTTGATTTTGTTTGTAAAGCTGTGATTTTTCGAGTTTCTGTCTCTTATTTTCCTGTTGGATTTAGTTTTCTCTAGAAATTGTTGCGATTTGGTGGATAATTATTGACATTAGGGTTTCGTTTTTGATAGGAAAGAGCGAGAATGGCGGGAGGAGGAAACTTTATTGCGAGAGTGATCTCATACGTTGCGAACGAGTTCATAGTTAATGGTTTGGCAAACAGGTACTTTCATTCCTTATAACGATTTAGGGTTTGTACTTTTTAATGATGAATTGGGTAGATATCAAAAAGTAAGCTTCTTTCTCTGGCTGATTGGATTGGAAATATGTTCCTTATCGGCTCGTTCAATATTGAAGCAAGATTAATCTCAACTTCAGCTGGTTTGCTACGTAATTTACCATACGCTGCAGCGTAGGAAGTTTGAGACACTTTTTTTTTTTCTTTGTGATAAAAAAAAAGTTTGGCTTTAGTTTTGGAATTGTTATAGTTTAGGTTCTACATTTTTTGGTGTTTGCAATTTGTACATTTCTTTTTGGCTTTGCGCAAAGCTATTCGCTGATTTTTAAGTGAACATTTTGTCCTGAGTTTTATTCAAATTTGTTTTTAGATAACTCAGGTTTTACTTTGTTTAGGATTGTCGGTTTTTCATTATGTTGTTTTTTGGGGTGTGGATTACTGCCGGTGATGATTTTCGTAGGCTTGTCCTGATTAAAGACATGACGTTAAACGTGAAGCTAAGAGACTGAGGCTGTTTATTGTTTTGTTTTTGTTTGATTCCTTTTTATTTGTCTGATTGATAAGATTCTTTAGTAGTCTTAGTGACTCCCTGGACATTCGCTAATGGATGTCTAATTGTTTATATTCTGTTATGGCAGCCATGCTTTCCAGAGATTTGCTGTGAGGACTTCAAAGAGAATAGAAAACCTCTCTAAAATGGGTTAGCATCTTCATACTTTAGCTCAATAATGATTGGTCTGCTTGTTGTAACCCACAATCTTATTAAAAAGTGGATGTTTGTTTTCCAGCTGCAGAGAACAGGGAGAAAGTCGCTCAGCAAATGGAAGAATTTGCCAAGAACATTGACGTGAGTTTTTATGCATACAATCTTTCATTGATTCTACAAAACATATATTGACATTTAAGACTAAACAACTTTGCTTTTTTTTTGCAGTCCACGAAGAAACCCTGATCATTCTAGTGTGGAATCTTAAAACCTCAGTAAATCACATGGGTCAGCTCAAGTAGGGAGGTCTGTTTATCTTTGTATAAAGAATGTTAAAAAGTAATAAGCTTGTGGATTAAACAACCAGTGATCTTTTGGTGCTGTTTCTCTTCTCTTAAACCCAACTCTTCCGGAGTGACTAACCACTGTATGAAGGAATTTCTATCGTCTTTTGCTTCCTACTTATTTGTAGAGCACATTTATTGATTCTTTTCGTTTTGGGCTGTGGCTTTGATTTTAAATATGTAAATTACGGGCCCGTTTTGAAACAGACTTGTGGTGCTGTGGATGTCTCTTGTGTATAGAATTAATGTCTATAATCGTTTCTGTATCGGCCCAATAGTCCAATCATCTACTGTCCAATCGGCCCAATATACTAATATAGGATATAATAGGATTCGATTAAAGTCAAATATGTTTTTCACAGCTCTTATTTATTTAGGACAATGCATTTCTTTTTCCCAAAGCTTAATCACTCTTTCCTAAACTCTCCACTCATGCTTCCATTGTTATATACTACTGTCTCCCAGAGCTAACACAATAGTGTCTCATTTGAACATAAGCATATATTCATATCAGCTCTAGAAAAACAAAAATTGAATAATAAAATCTGGAACCCGAGTGTCGTCAAAATTGTCCCTAGAAAAAGAAAAAAGAAACGCGTAACAACAACATTCTAAACCAAAGAAGAGGACAAAGCGAAAAAGGCAATGAAAAGGGTAATAATCAATGGCTATTGGCCTTGCGAAACTAAAAACAATGACCAAGCATAGTCATTTGGTTAGGCATTTACGACCGTTGAATAAGACATCAAATCAAAGATGGTCCCTTTTAATAAGAGGCCCAAATCACATCTACCATTTTTATGGTGATGAAATCGATTTACGCCAAACTTACCTTGGTTGTTGAAACTTGAAAGGTGTTTGATCACTACTATCGTGGTTTGAAGATGTAAAAGTATTTTCATTTTTTGATTGAATATGCATATTTATTTTAAATAAAACCCACTATTATGAGAATATTGTGCCAATGACATCTCTAAAAGAAAAAAAAAAAGGTCACTTTCTTTCTCACACTTTAAGGATACAACAAACAATCTCAATTTCTTTTTGTTATCTTTTTCTTTCTTTCTAAAGCAAACATTTTTGGAAAATAACAAAAGAATAAATAGCAGAGAGTCTGTAACGAGAAGAAGGACGAATATCTCTCTCTCTCTTTCTCTCTGCTTCCTTCTCGATTTCTGATTCGCTCACCGGCCGAGGAATCAGATATGGCGACGAGAACGGAATCGAAGAAGCAGATTCCGCCGTACATGAAAGCAGTCTCAGGCTCACTAGGCGGAGTGGTCGAGGCTTGTTGTCTCCAACCAATCGACGTAATCAAAACGCGTCTCCAGCTAGATCGCGTCGGCGCTTACAAAGGAATCGCTCACTGTGGTTCGAAGGTGGTTCGCACCGAAGGAGTTCGTGCTCTCTGGAAAGGCTTAACACCGTTCGCTACTCATCTCACGCTTAAGTACACGCTTCGGATGGGATCCAACGCCATGTTTCAAACCGCCTTTAAGGATTCCGAGACCGGAAAGGTCAGCAATCGTGGCCGTTTTCTTTCCGGATTCGGTGCCGGTGTTCTTGAAGCTCTCGCCATTGTTACACCCTTTGAGGTAAGTCTTGTTGCCTTTTCGAGACAATGAAATCACATGGCTTCTCTAATATTTTATTAGATTATGAATCGATTTAAAACTATAGTTTAATCATCAGAGTGTTAGTTGAGTCAAAGATTTGGTGTAATTGAAATTGTTAGATTATTCTTGCACCAGAAAATCATCTCTGTTCATCAATTATTTAGTATATTTTAGTCAAAGAGATAAAAAATGATTTGTTGAGATCTGTTTTGATGCTTTTGGCCAACGAATCTCTTTGGTCCCTATTGTTCATGGCAACTCTTGATTCGGAGAATCGTGTTCATCATAATCATAAGCATTTTGAGTCTGACACAGATTTTGCTTACATTTACTCAAGTAAAACACTGTTGAGTTCTCTGTTTTATCTCCAGGTGGTGAAAATTAGACTTCAGCAGCAGAAAGGATTGAGTCCTGAGCTTTTCAAGTACAAAGGACCAATACATTGTGCTAGAACCATCGTGAGAGAAGAAAGCATACTTGGTTTATGGTCAGGTGCAGCACCGACGGTTATGCGAAACGGAACCAACCAAGCTGTAATGTTCACAGCGAAAAACGCGTTTGACATACTCTTGTGGAACAAACACGAAGGTGACGGTAAAATCTTGCAGCCATGGCAGTCAATGATCTCAGGGTTTTTAGCTGGAACCGCAGGTCCGTTCTGCACAGGACCGTTTGATGTGGTGAAAACGAGGTTGATGGCTCAGAGCAGAGACAGTGAAGGTGGGATTAGATATAAAGGGATGGTTCATGCCATTAGAACGATTTATGCAGAGGAAGGATTAGTGGCCTTATGGAGAGGGTTATTGCCGAGGCTAATGAGGATTCCTCCAGGACAAGCCATTATGTGGGCTGTTGCTGATCAAGTCACTGGTCTTTATGAGATGAGATATCTTCGGAATGCTCCTTTATAGGCAGAGACACTTTTTGAAATTCAGTGTTTCTAGTTGGTGTATTTCTGAAAATTCTTGTTAGGATTTTGATTTGATCAAGAAAAATAAACCTAATCGCACATTTTATAACGATGTTACTCTATAATCAAATTTTGGGAGTTCCATTTTGTTGTTGTCTGTAAGACTCTGACTAAATAAGTTTTACTACAAAGCATAGCAAAATTACGCTTAAAAACGTAAAAAGTGAATACCACTGATTTATCATTTATATACTATAAGGCCCAAAATTGGCAACAGTGTCAGGCAAATTCAGTTTGTCACTCTTAAAACTGTCACATCCATATTAGTTTGGGCTGGGGTCATTTTGTTATGGGCCACATTTGGAACATATAGGCCCACAGTTTTCAACCGCCTTCGCCAATTCCCTTATATATACTATTAACGCCAACGCAACTTTAGGGCTTTCATCAAAACCCTAGTTAGCCGCCGCCATCTTTACCATCATCATCATCGCAACCTCTCCTTTATATAGACGCTTCTTTTGGCTGTTGTCATCTATCTTCCTCTAGTTAATTCTTTGAAAATATTTTTTTGTTTGCTCGGTTAAAAAGTTTTGTGCAATTTGTTCCTAATGAGGATATTTATCGAAAGCTATGGATCTGTTTATCAGTTCCATATGATGCTATATTGTCATAGTTACTCTGATGGGAAATTATTATTATTTTTTTTATAAAAAAAATCAAATTTTGATAGCTTCTTGTTTTAAAAAAGAAGGCAACTTTTTGCCGAGTGAATCGAACATCGATCTCTCTCTTTTTCCCAGTTGCCCAAATCATGTAATGGCTGCGTGAGGATTTTTTGATTGGTTATTCAATCTTTTATATAACCTATCTTTTCCTCTTTGCTGCTACATAATCTTATTGAAATTTATGATTAATGGTTGGAATTCGTAGGAGGCGTGACATTAAGTCCGTATCGATATTAGTAGCTTGGTGAAGATATAGATTAATACGATATTAATGATCCTTTTATGCCCTCACCATCTTAAACAATTTGAAGTTTCTTATTCTTCATCAGGGTGATGATATCAACGCAATTTTCGTCACTTAGAACTTATATGGCTACCCATTGAATTGCATAACCTGGTTTCGTAGAAGTTCGTCAATTCTGTCTGATTACTGAAGCACACAAACTAAAATCAATAACCCTGTTTTTATTATGTTGTAATTTGTAAATGTTCGTCACTGAATCTGTTTATTTCTAACTAGAAACCTTGACAGCTGATTCATTTTCGCTCAAGGATTTGTTTCATTTTTGAAATTTGTTGGGCTTGTGGCACCTAACCTTCAGTTAGAGATGTCAAACGGGCTTAATGTCCTTGGGCTAGACCTGTCCTAATATAAATCGTCTGTTTCCAGTTAAGCCTAAAACTGAACTAATTAATATGGGCTAAAATCATTTAGGCCCGTCTGTTAATAGTCCGAATTCATTTGGACATAGGCTGTCCAATAATCATGAAACGTTAGGGTTATGAATTTTTGTGGAAAAATTGGATTTGAGAACAAAATTTCCTTCTGTCAGAGAATGGTCTTAGGATTTGGAAACTAGCCCTCGTTTAACGACAAAACGTTCTAGTAGTAGTCATATGACTTAAATTAAATGATATACTTTTTGGGAAAAGTAGTTGTATGAAACTGATCAATCAAGACTATCAAGTAGATGAATGTTTTTTTTTTTTTTTTTTTTCCATTTAAAACTTTAAACATTACAAGGCCCGAAGGCTAACAGCAGGCACGCAGGCCCAAAACTGGCACGCAGGCCCAACAGAGACAAAGCCCAAAAGAAAGAAAGAGGTCCAACAAAAGAACACAGAGAAAGGCTTACAGAAGGGAAGGACTACCCAAGACTGAAAAGCGACGACCCAGCTTAGAGAGAGACCTGCAACAGAGGAAGTCACGAGACATGAGAGGAACTCAGAACAATCCAAACCAAGTCGCAAGCGGCGAGGAACGAGATTGAGACTGAGACTGAGACTGGGACACGCGAGAAGGCCGCGAAAGCGGGTCCAAACGGGCCCTGACAATGAGCTGAATTTCTTTGATGATGAGATGAGCTGGCCTAATATTATTAGAATGAACGCGTAAGTTACGCTCTCTCCAAATGAAATAGACCGATGCTTGGAACAAGAGCTTGATAATAAGAGACACATTCCTATCCTGAGATGCACTCATCAACCACAGCAGACAATGCATAAACGGAGTAGGAGGAGAAGAGAGACCGGAGGCAGCCGTGAAGAAACCCCAAATCTCTGAGCTGTAACGACATTGAAAGAAAAGGTGATCCCTTGACTCATCCTGATTATTGCATAAAACACAAGTCGAAGGAATCGAAAGGCCCCAACTCCTGAGCCTATCACGAGTATGCAACCTGTTGTGAGCTACAACCCAACAAATAAAAGCCTGCTTCGGGACATGATCTTTTAACCAGACTGCCTTGTGCCAAGGAACCGGACTGTACGGAGTCTCGAGAAATCTCCAAGTATCCGATGTGGAGAACCTATTTGATGGTGCATGATGACCTATTTTCCAGAGGTAAGAGTCATCATGCGGACAATCAATTAGGCTAGAGGCAGACGGCAGAGAACTTTTGAGTAAGGCAATGACAGGATTCCGACTCCTACTAGTAGAGATCCACCAGTTGTCATTCCGAAGAGCATCCCTAACCACCGAGTTCAAAGGAAGACAAGCAAGAAGAGGTCCAACTGGACCAGTCAAATGAATGAAAGGCCCATGACAGTCCAGTTATCCTGCCAGAAACTCGCGGTCACACCTGAACCAACCTCACAGAATAAGAACTGACGAGCAATAGGGCGTAGTTTACACAGCCTCCTCCAAATCCAGCTTCCTGACAAAACTGGATTAAGATCCCAGAAGTTCCGATGTCCTATGAGATGCAATCTGATCCAAGACACCCAAAGAGAACCAGCCGCCGTAAAGATGAGCCAGATAAGTTTCAGAGCTAGAACTTTATTCCAAGAGGAGAGTCTTTTCAGACCTAAACCGCCCGCTTCCTTCGCAGTACAGACAATGTTCCACGATATCTTTGCTCCTCTAGCTGAGTTAGGCGCACCTGTCCACAGAAAAGCATTACACAATTGTTCAAGCTTCCGAAGACACTGGTTGGGGAGAATAAAAATCGACGCCCAGAATGTAATGGTGGAGTAGATGAAAGACTGAAGGAGCTGAAGACGCCCATCGAATGAAAGGTGTCTCGCTGTCCAAGAGGAGAACCTCATGCTTATACGGTCAACCAAAGGCTGGTAGTCCTGTCTCTTCATTTTTTGAGCCATAAGAGGCACTCCCAAATATCTAACAGGAAGAGAACCATGAGTGATTCCAAGGTTAGCAGCCAACTGTCTCTTTCTTTCAAAATTTCCTCTATCCAAAAGCAAAGCTGTTTTCTCTCTGTTGATACCTAGACCTGAACCAAGCTTAAAGTCATCCAATATAGAAAGAATTCCAGCAATAGAAGACTCTAAGCCATCTGAGAAAACCAAAACATCGTCCGCGAAACTCAAGTGAGTAATCATGGGAGCCAAACATTTAGGATGGAGGTTGAAAAGACAATTGATTGCTCCTAAGTCCAGAGACTTAGCCAACACATCCATCACAAGAACGAAAAGATGTGAAGACATTGGGTCTCCTTGACGAATGCCCTTCTTACCTGGAAAAAAACCCAACCAACTCTCCATTCAGAGCAATGCTGTAAGAAGGAGAAGAAATGCAAACCCAAATCCAATTAATGAACACCGAAGGAAGATCCAAGGCTTTGAGAATATTGATGAGGAACTCCCAGTTTACATTATCATATGCCTTAGAAATATCCACCTGAAGACAACCCCTAGTGGTCTCACCCTCTGCCTGAAAGTTATCCACCAACTCAGAAGCAAGGAGGACATTCTCACACAGCAACCGCCCTTTTATAAACCCAACTTGATTAGCCTGGACCGCCTGATCCATAAAGAGCTTCAGCCTCCTCGAAATAAGGCGAGTGATAACCTTGTAAATAGTAGTGCAACAAGCCACCGGACGGAATTGAGTAAGGCGGTCCGCTCCGGTTACCTTGGGAATGAGAGTAAGGGTTGTAGCGTTAAAGCCTTTAGAGAGGATCCAAGTCAAAAAGAATTCCCTGATAGCAGCCACAACACTAACCTTCACAATAGGCCACGCTTCAATGAAAAACTCAACCGGAAAACCATCAGGGCCCTGAGCTTTGTTCCGAGACATAGAGAAAAGGACCTGCGTAATTTCTTCGTCAGTAGGAACCAGAGTCAACTGAGTCGCAAGAGAAGAGTCGCAGTGGAAGGATAGCAGATCCTTGATCCTGCCAACAGGAAAGGGAGTGACATTCTCCGACGGAGAACCTAGCAAATGAGAGTAATAGGCGACCAGCATCCCTTTAATTTGATCAACGTTCTCAACTCTAGAGTCATCCTCTCCTCTAAGGAACTTGATGAGATTATTTGCTTGATGAGAAATCACAGCTTTATGGAAGAATCTCGTATTAGCATCCCCTTCATGAAGCCATCTTATCCTTGATTTTTGCCTAAAGAAAGACTCAAGAGCAGCAGCGAAGAAATCCCATTGTTTACGCGCAACGTGCTCTTGTCGAAAAAGAGAGTCTGAGGGGACAGTAAGAAGATCTACTTGGATCTCTTCAAGACGAGACAGCGCTTGGGCCGTCCTCTGTTGGATGTTACTGAACCGCAACCTGTTCAGCTTCCTACAGCACAACTTAGCCTGTTTCAATTGCTGCCTTAAGGTGAACATGTGAGACCCGATCATTGTGTTTTCCTCCCAAGCAACAGCCAAAGCTGCCAAATAAGTAGGATGAGAGGATAGGAAGGAGAAATACTTGAAGCATTTTTTTGAAGGCTCAGGCTGGTTATCAATCATAACAATACAAGATGCATGGTCGGAGACACCCGGAGGATCAAAAACCGCTAATGCAGAAGGGAAGGAAGAAAACCACTCATCATTAGCCAAAGCCCTGTCCAGCTTCCTTATGATCGGATTATCCTGTTGATGATTTGACCAAGTGAAGAACACACCCCTAGTAGGCAGATCAGAGAGCTGATTGTCCCTCAAACAACCCTGAAAATCTTCCATACCACGAATATTGAAGGCTGACTGTGTGATAGAGTAATGCTCAGAAGAAGCTGCTATCTGATTGAAGTCCCCCAACAGCAACCAAGCGGTATGAGAGAGAGGGGAGGACCTAGACAAAACAGAAATATCCTCCCAAAGAGATCTCCTTTCAATATCATTATTCCTTCCATACACAAAAGCAACCGCAAAGGATTGAGATAAATTGGGCAGCTTTATCCTGCATAACATAAATTGATCTGTTTTCTTAAAAACCAAAACTGAGATGGAAGGATCCCAAACAATCCATATCCTCCCAAGATCAGAGCAACAGTAGTTGCTATCCATCCTCCAACCAGGAAGGGTTGAGGCCAAAACCGAGTTTGCATTCTCCTCTGCCACGTGAGTCTCCAAAAAACATCCGACAAGAAGATTATTAGAAGAAGGACCTTCATATACACAACAAAAGGTGAAGGTGAAAGCACAGCTTTCAATGAGAAGAAGGACCTTCAAGGTCCTTACTAGCAGCTAAATCAATAGAACCTGCCTCAGAAGAACGGAGACGATTATGCCACTTTTTGAGTTCTTTCTTCTTAGCCTTAGTAGACATGACTGTCCAACCCATAGGCAAGGGAAAACTGGGATCTGGATCTTTGATGGAGTCACGCATAGACCTCTTAGGTTGAGCAGCTTGTTGAATAGAACCAGAACCCTGAATTACTCCAACCTTGAGATCAGATGAGATCGTTCCTGGTTTTGCAACCCACCTTTTACTAGCCAAAGTCTGCGATGAAAGAGAAGACTGGGGAGAGAAAGGTAATAGAGGGTCAGTAATCCGTGGAGGAGAGCTAAGGGATCGCTTTTTTGATCTAGAGCGCCTCCTTTTTGATTTCGACAAAGGTATCTCAGCTGCAATAGGAGGAGAAAGGTCGACACCTCTAACTGAGTCACTACTTCCAGCTGCCGGAAGAATATTGGAGGAAGAGCCACCTCTTTGGCTCCTGAAGGAGAGTCCTTCTTAAATGGCAATTTTTTCTGAAGAGGGATGAGGCAACGACTCAATAAATGTCCGTATTTACCACAATTTAAACACTTCGGCGGAGGTCGAGGATACTCCACATCAACCCTAGCAGAATTACCCTGAACATCCTTTACAACAACAGAAGAAGGAAGAGGCAAGTCCAGCTTGATCACCACCTTAACTTTAGTTGAACCTATATTGATGGGGTCTAATCTTGATTTTTCTGTGTGAAGAGGAACCCCTATGGCACTAGCAATAACACTAATCCCTTCAAGCGAATAGAGCTGAGGAGGAACATTCTTCAATACAGCCCAGGTTGGAGCAGTCTTCAACTCATCAATATTAAGGAGACCTTCTGAAGACCAAGGGTAGACTGTACAAGAACAGTTACCAGCTTGCCAGAATCCCACATCCACCACCCATTGGCGAGTATTAAGAGCCGGAATAAAAATCAGAGCCACAGTCTCGGAGACGATGCGAACGGTAATATCACCGTAATTTCCCCAAATTGGATTCAAATCAGAGAAGATCCGGGTTGCAGGAGGACAAGAGCCATGAAATTGAGCTACGACATGGCCCTTCCACAAAGCAGCAGACTTCAACAAGACCGAGGAAGGAGCGATCACAACCGGAGTACCATCTTCCAAGTAAGTTGGCTGACTCATTTGCTTAAGGTTATGCAGTGAAGCCTTAAACTTAGCTACCCAAGGAAGATCAATTTTTGAATCGGAGCTGGGGGCCTGAGAGGAAGAGCCCGAAATAGGAGTCGAAGACTGAGGAATAGCAGATCCCAAAGAGAGAGACTTGGTAGCAACCATATCTGAGGAGCCAACAGGCCCTGAGCTCGGAGCTAAGAGAGGAGCTGAGCCAACTGAAGGAGTCAAAATGGGGGAACCAGCGGAGGAGATCTCGGACACTGATCCCAAGCCAACCGAGGAGGAAATTACAGTAGGCAGAGGCTGAATGGATGACCCATTCGCTTCAATAGCTACCAGAGGAGTAAGAGTAGACGACTTCGGGATGAGAGAAACAGTCTCCGAAATAACCTCGGGAGACAAGGAATTCTCTTCCAAGTCGAAAACCAGAGGAACAGGGAGAACCAGAGCCAAAGAGCCAGCGCAGGGAAGACCAGAGGAAGGAGGCGAAGCAGATCCGGAAGGAGCAGACGACGACAGGGGGACAGAGCCGGACTGAGCGCAAGCCAAAACCCGAGCGAACTTTGAACTGACAGGAAGGAGAGGGATCTTCTTTTTCTTCTTAGACATGACAAGATCTCAACCGGCGAGAAGCCGGCGACCAGCAACGCGGCGGCAGAAACGGAAAAACCCTAATCGCCTAAAAGTTGGTCACATTGTTTATGTACTCAAAATGAATGTTGGGAATATATTACCGGCGACTCTGTTGGTTTGAGATATTAACAATGATTCGAAGAGATAGTTTTCAAGGTAATCACTAAACACGTTAGAATGTCTGGCAAAAAAAAAATTTACACGTTGAAATATACATTGTTGTTTAACAACATGTTATTAACCCTTTTTTTTGGTTTTAATGTTATGAAAACATAACAACTTGTTCTCACGCGTTAACATGTGCTCCCACGTTAACACATTAATAATCCATTTAAATATTAATGAAATAGCAATGTTCCATCACCATGGAGACTTTTTGTTGTTCATGTGATACTTTATAATGAGCGTCGTAAGTTTACTAACATAGATAAGAGTGTAATTTATGAGAACAAGAACAATTTGTTCCCAAATCCCAAGTAACAGAATTAGTATGAATCGTTTAACTATATAAGAAGCAAGGAACAAAAAGACTCGCAATGTTGTTAAATATGGCCACATACACATGTGAAGTATTATGGTATGGGATCACGATGTAACTCTACCCTTGCGCGCATCACATGTAAATTATTGAATTCTAATAATTTATTTCAAGTTAATACAAGTCGTCTTGAACAATAATACAACTGATCAGTATATCTTTATAAACAATTAAAATATATTATTTTCGTTTCTTTGCACGTTGAATTAAATGTAAGTCCAGAGAGGAAAATCAGATGATTAATTCTGTATGTCTAATTGAACATTTTATAATATAATCGTATGCATTATTCGTATAAAAAACTATATAATTACTAAACAATTTTATTACGAAATAAACTGGTAGTGTTTTGAATCTACTACAACGCACAAACAACTATATAATCCAACAGCATTATACTGCTCACAAGAAAAACAAAGAGAGCTTCATCATCATATCCTAATTATTAAGCTCATTTTCCAATGGACGTCCGAAGTCTACCAAGCAACGGCGTCGCAACAATCCAAGACTCCGCTCCCACCGCCGCAACCATACTCGGCTCCTCTGCAGCGACTCTTGGACGTCACTTATCCCGCCGTCTTGTCCAAGCCGGAGTCACCGACATTTTCACTGTTCCCGGTGATTTCAACCTATCTCTGCTTGACCAGCTCATCGCCAACCCGGAGCTCAACAACATCGGGTGCTGTAACGAGCTAAACGCCGGTTACGCCGCCGATGGATACGCTCGATCTCGTGGAGTCGGTGCTTGCGTCGTGACTTTCACCGTTGGTGGACTCAGCGTTTTGAACGCTATCGCTGGTGCGTACAGTGAGAACCTACCAGTTATATGTATCGTTGGAGGTCCTAACTCCAACGATTTTGGCACTAACCGGATTCTTCATCACACCATTGGTTTACCTGATTTTAGCCAAGAGCTTAGGTGTTTCCAAACTGTTACTTGCTATCAGGTATAACCACATTATCGAATCTTGATCATCACATTCTTAGATTTTGACAGTGTGTTTGTTTTCAGGCTGTGGTGAACCATTTAGAGGATGCTCATGAACAGATCGACAAGGCGATAGCAACAGCTCTGAGAGAGAGCAAGCCTGTGTACATTAGCATCAGCTGTAACTTAGCTGCCATTCCTCATCCTACATTTGCTAGTTATCCTGTCCCTTTTGACCTAACTCCAAGGTAAATATAACTGATCAATCCTGTTCTCTTCAAGAATCAAGCTCAAAGATGTGTGGATTGTTTCTTAAATTAGGTTGAGCAACAAGGATTGTTTAGAAGCTGCCGTGGAAGCAACATTGGAGTTTCTAAACAAGGCCGTGAAGCCCGTTATGGTCGGTGGTCCCAAGTTGCGTGTGGCTAAAGCTAGGGATGCCTTTGTGGAGCTAGCTGATGCTTCAGGCTACCCCGTGGCAGTGATGCCATCTGCCAAAGGCTTTGTCCCAGAGAACCATCCTCATTTCATTGGCACTTACTGGGGAGCAGTGAGCACTCTTTTCTGCTCTGAGATTGTCGAGTCCGCGGATGCTTACATCTTCGCAGGTCCAATCTTCAACGACTACAGCTCCGTTGGTTACTCACTTCTCCTCAAGAAAGAAAAAGCCATCATTGTGCATCCTGATAGTGTCGTTGTGGCTAATGGTCCTACCTTTGGTTGCGTTCGGATGAGCGAATTCTTCAGGGAGTTGGCTAAGAGGGTGAAACCTAACAAGACGGCTTATGAGAACTACCATAGAATCTTTGTCCCTGAAGGTAAGCCTTTGAAATGCAAACCAAGAGAGCCTTTGAGAATCAACGCAATGTTCCAACACATTCAGAAGATGCTCTCTAATGAAACCGCTGTGATTGCTGAAACTGGTGATTCTTGGTTCAATTGTCAGAAACTTAAGCTGCCTAAAGGATGTGGGTACGTATCTAGAAAAAGGAAACTAAATCTTTTACCTTTTAACATTGTTGAAGCAGTCAATATAAGCTCATCTAGTAAAGTCAACATCTAGAAATTGCTGGTTAAAGAGTGGTGGTATATATGTACTTGGTTGGAAACGATATAAAATGCCTTGGTATTTAGCCTGAGATGATTTATGGGCCTATATAGATATCCCCAGAACTTTTTAGTAATTCTCTGGAAAAGAAAAAACACACAAGAGTTTTAAAAAGTCGTTGTTCTCTATATTGTAGGTACGAGTTTCAAATGCAGTATGGATCAATTGGTTGGTCTGTTGGTGCGACTCTAGGATACGCTCAAGCAACACCGGAGAAGAGAGTGTTGTCTTTCATTGGAGACGGAAGTTTCCAAGTGACGGCTCAGGACGTTTCCACAATGATTCGTAACGGACAGAAGACCATCATCT
The DNA here is from genome assembly GCF_000001735.4 of Arabidopsis thaliana. Classification (NCBI taxonomy): domain Eukaryota; kingdom Viridiplantae; phylum Streptophyta; class Magnoliopsida; order Brassicales; family Brassicaceae; genus Arabidopsis; species Arabidopsis thaliana. The sequence goes on along the minus strand of NC_003076.8, from coordinate 132,923 downwards.
TCCTGATCAACAACGGTGGCTACACCATTGAAGTTGAGATTCATGATGGTCCTTACAATGTGATCAAGAATTGGAACTACACTGGTCTTGTCGATGCTATTCATAATGGTGAAGGCAAATGCTGGACCACAAAGGTAATTGATGTTTACAGTTGGAAATTAAACATATGAGTCCAGGGTTGAAGAGTAACATTATGAATGTTGTGTTTTTGGTAGGTGAGATACGAGGAGGAGTTAGTGGAAGCGATTAACACGGCGACATTGGAGAAGAAAGATAGTCTTTGTTTCATTGAAGTGATTGTTCACAAGGATGATACGAGCAAAGAGTTGCTTGAGTGGGGCTCTCGCGTCTCAGCTGCTAATGGTCGTCCTCCCAATCCTCAGTAGAAGCAAGAGAAAAGAAACGAATCTTGAGTGTCGCTCAAGCATCTATCGTTTATTGGCAATCTAATCACATCGCTACTTTTGTTCTTTCTCTTATGTCTAATTAAGTACTGGTTTCGATTTTTTGACCGCTGGTTTTAATTGATTTTGCTTTTAATATCCTTCATATTAGGGAACCCCTTGTTGACAAAGTTTTCATTATAAACTTCAATATTTCTGCTTTTTCTTAAACGTGAAATGAAAATTGTTGATGGAATCAGGATGGAATATTCTAATCTTATTAATGCCTTTACGTGCATGTAAATTATTGAGTTCCAATAATTATACTAACTTCTCAATATAAGGTAATAAAATTCTTGAACAATACGAATCTAGTATTTCTTTAGGTTCTTTTTCGTTTCTTTGGCAGCTACTTAATGTAAGTTATATCATAGTTAAGACGAAAATCAGAGACTTAATGCTGCATTAATGGTTCATCTTGGCAAACAAGTTCAAAGATACATATATAGTTAATAACAAAAATAAAATAAAAAATCCATGTTATACTCTAATATAGTTTGAAAATAAATTTATTTTCATCATCTTCTAACGTAAAATGTCTTTTCGTATCACAAAAAATTATAAATTTTTTAGTGCAAAATAAAACGTCCGTGTTTCGTGTATATAAGTATCAATTTATATAAGTAAATTTCTATCTGTAAAAAAGTAACTAAATGTAAGATGACAGCAAGAAAATTGCAAAAATATTTCAGTAAATCTTTATGCTTTTGGCACAAGGAAGTCAGAAACCGAATGTAATTTGCACTAATCAACATGTACAACTATATAACCCATCTAATAATTCCAATTTATTACTCATCATCACCACTAAAATAAATACTAAAAGGTTTCATTTTCTTCATAATAAGCTTTCCAATGGACACCAAAATTGGAGCCATCGACACGTGTAAGCCAACAACTGGTGACATCGGAAGTCCACCAAGCAACGCCGTCGCAACAATCCAAGACTCCGCTCCCATCACCACAACCTCCGAATCGACTCTAGGACGTCACTTATCCCGCCGTCTTGTCCAAGCCGGAGTCACCGATGTTTTCTCTGTTCCCGGTGATTTCAACCTAACTCTTCTCGACCACCTCATCGCCGAGCCAGAGCTCAACAACATCGGATGCTGTAACGAGCTTAACGCCGGTTACGCCGCCGATGGATACGCTCGATCTCGTGGAGTCGGTGCTTGCGTCGTGACTTTCACCGTTGGTGGACTCAGCGTTTTGAACGCTATCGCTGGTGCGTACAGTGAGAACCTACCAGTTATATGTATCGTTGGAGGTCCTAACTCCAACGATTTTGGCACTAACCGGATTCTTCATCACACCATCGGTTTACCTGACTTTAGCCAAGAGCTTAGGTGTTTCCAAACTGTTACTTGCTACCAGGTATTAACACATTTCAATATCAACTAGTCTTGATCATCACATATATATCTCCTTTGCTTAGATTTTAACTATGTGTTTGTTTTCAGGCTGTGGTGAACAATTTGGAGGATGCTCATGAACAGATCGACAAGGCGATAGCAACAGCTTTGAAAGAGAGCAAGCCTGTGTACATTAGCATCAGTTGCAACTTAGCTGCAACTCCTCATCCTACGTTTGCTCGTGATCCTGTCCCTTTTGACCTAACTCCTAGGTAATCATTACTCTAAACAGACTCATCGAATCAACGTTTGTTTTAGATTTCTCACTATTGTATGTATTGTTTCTTAGGATGAGCAACACGATGGGTTTAGAAGCTGCGGTGGAAGCAACATTGGAGTTTCTGAACAAGGCAGTGAAGCCAGTTATGGTTGGTGGCCCAAAGTTGCGTGTGGCTAAAGCAAGTGAGGCCTTTTTGGAGCTAGCTGATGCTTCAGGCTACCCTCTCGCAGTGATGCCTTCTACAAAAGGCCTTGTACCAGAGAACCATCCTCATTTCATTGGCACTTACTGGGGAGCAGTAAGCACACCTTTCTGCTCTGAGATTGTCGAATCTGCGGATGCTTACATCTTCGCAGGTCCAATCTTCAACGACTACAGCTCCGTAGGTTACTCTCTTCTCCTCAAGAAAGAAAAAGCAATAATTGTGCATCCTGATCGAGTCGTTGTGGCTAATGGTCCAACGTTTGGTTGCGTTCTGATGAGCGATTTCTTCAGGGAGTTGGCTAAGAGGGTTAAGCGTAACGAGACAGCTTATGAGAACTATGAGAGGATCTTTGTACCTGAAGGTAAGCCATTGAAATGCAAACCAGGAGAGCCATTGAGGGTCAACGCAATGTTCCAACACATTCAGAAGATGCTCTCTAGTGAAACCGCTGTGATTGCTGAAACTGGTGATTCTTGGTTCAATTGTCAGAAGCTAAAGCTGCCTAAAGGATGTGGGTACGTGTCTAACAAAGAAACTGAATCTTTGACATTTCTAACATTGTGACAATAGCGAAACAAACACAAGTTTTGAGAAAAGTTGTTCTCTATATTGTAGGTACGAGTTTCAGATGCAGTATGGATCCATTGGTTGGTCTGTTGGTGCGACTCTAGGATACGCCCAAGCAACCCCGGAGAAGAGAGTGTTGTCTTTCATTGGAGATGGGAGTTTCCAAGTGACTGCTCAGGACATATCCACGATGATTCGTAACGGACAGAAGGCGATCATCTTCTTGATCAACAACGGTGGCTACACCATTGAAGTTGAGATTCATGATGGTCCTTACAATGTTATCAAGAACTGGAACTACACTGGTCTTGTCGATGCTATTCATAACGGTGAAGGAAAATGCTGGACCACAAAGGTAATTAATGATTACAACTAGTAACTAACGTATGAATTTGGTGTTGAAGTAACATTGTGTTTGGCAGGTGAGATACGAGGAGGAGTTAGTGGAAGCGATTAAGACTGCGACAACGGAGAAGAAAGATAGTCTTTGTTTCATTGAAGTGATTGTTCACAAAGATGATACAAGCAAAGAGTTGCTTGAGTGGGGATCTCGCGTCTCAGCTGCTAATGGTCGTCCTCCCAATCCTCAGTAGAAGCAAGAGAAAAGAATCTTGAGTGTGACTCAAGCATCTCTCGTTTCTTTGCAATTGAATTAGATTGTTTTCTGTTCGAATTTTCGAATTTTCGACCGTTGGTTTTAATTGCTTTTGATACTTTCCAGTTAGTTGTACTGTACCATTACCATTGATGGTGTAATACAATTCCCTTTTTCCCTAATATTCTTCAATATTTGTGCTTTTTCTTATATGTAAAGTCCGAAAAAAATCAATTGATTCAACCTAAATCAAACATTTTTAAACCATCTTACATCTCAATTGGGTTAAAATTTATTTGACTTTTTTTTCTTTTTATCTGTCTTGTTTTCTTGCCATTTAAGTTTATAACTCAAGAACAAAATCAAAAACTTAATAACCAGAAGAAGATGAAAACCTAAGAACAGAGATGAATTTTTACAGAGACTGAATCTGAACCAAAATCACAATATATATTACCCGTAACAATTAGATAACAAAGAAAAAAAAATCCTAACCGAAATAGAACCGGTCGTTATAACTACTACGTCTCTGCTCTAGCCACAAGGCGATTGTTTTGGAGTAAATGGTCTGGAAATTGAGAATGGCAGCTTCTGACATGTGATTTAAGTTTTGGAATATTTGGGTGTGCGCTTCTACACCGATTGCAACGCAGCTCACCTTTCAACAGATCTTCGCTCGCCACATTGGCCTTGCCTTGGCTGTTGACCTCTTCAAGTACATCAACTGAGTCACGGAAGAACGAGGTCGTGAAAGAGTTCCAGTGTTTCTTGTTCTTCAAACTATCTGAATTAAAGTCTTGGCTTATAACGTGTAAGTGTAGTTGTCGCATCGAGGGAACCTGAAAGAGAAAAACTCAATGTATGTTAAACATATCAATTTCAATGATTTTGCTAATGAACTCTTAGGTTTAACCTCTAAAACGACCGAACAGAAAGTGCAAATCTGAAGTCTACACTCAGGGGAAACAGAAAATTCAGCAGTGCTTTGAATGTAAAGGATGACTTAAGTACCGAGTGATATCCAAGGCGGAAGATAAGAGATGCATCCTCGTTCTGGAATCTATCAACCCATTTCAGACCAACATTGTGCATTTCCTGCAGAAGTTGAAGATTCTCTTTGCGAACATCTTCTAGCCCATCTAGACTCTCCTGTCTCGCCAGTACTAGCACGTGTTTCCGCGCCTAAACTCAGTTGAAAAATCCTATTTGTCATTTGTCACATGAAGAAAGATACTATATTTATAAATCAGCATCAAGACTTTTTTACCTTTGGGTACTGGTCGTTTATGACAACGATGTTGTCTAAATATTCAAGCACGACATTCTCGTGTCTCTCTGGGTGCATCGCGATGCTGTGGAGAGCCAATGCCCATGTGTTCCATCCTTTACTCATCTTCTTTCCACTGCCTCTTGTGTCCTCCAGAGACTCTGATTCCAAATTATTAGTTACGGCCTTATCTTGTGATCCTTTGTACTTTTTGTTTCTCTCAGAGTCTTCCTTAATATCCTCACCAGAATCTGACACAGCTGTTTGACTGCTTCGTTTGGGCAACTTCGATTGATCCTGTACTACTGATAGAAAACCTTCAAATAGAGATGTGTAAGCTTCCCGGAGAGTTTTGCACCCCTTGGTGTAGTCGTTGTTAAGGTTGTCTGGTCGGTTTGGGTTCATGTTTGGTCCTAGAACATGTATGACATGTGTAATTCCTTCTGCATTGTGTAATGGACAAGTAGAAGGAAGAGGAACTACCACGGCTTTTCCAGGAAGAAGAGTGTTTGCTCGTACTCTTGTCGCAGTCTCAAGATCTGGACCAGCAGCTTTGAATATTGCTGCATTCACACCTCCACCTCCAGGTTTAAGCCGCCTACACATTTAGCTTTCAAAATTAGCTATCCAGTGAAGATGTATATACTGAAGATCAAGAAAATAATGGAAGCTTACCAGTTAGTAGCATTAGCTATGACATTACAGTGTAGACCACCTTCAGAACGAAGCTTAGTTATGTCCCCAACAAATGTGAAGAATTTCGCTGAATCAATGTTCTTCTGAGAAGCCTTAGCCTTGACCAGAGATAGAATCTTTGACCCGCGGCTCAAGTCCACCAAGACGAGACGCGCAGTCCCAAGTTTAGACAAGAACTCCTCTGCTTTCTCCACAATGATATCAGAAGCCTTTTCAAGATCAAACTGAAAATCCGCAGTCGAAATTGATGGGAATGCCAGTGTAGGTACAATATCAGCAGAACCAAGCTTGACTGGCGAAACTCGGACATTTGCTGTCATTTCATCAGCTTTCCGAGTTGTGTTAGTAGCTTCATTAGAAGATGAAGCAGGCAGAGCACTGACTTTCTTAAAGAACTTCATTATACCGGGTTGGCTTTTAGTATCTAATTTTTTTTCGCCAAAACAGCCAGAAGGAAGGGTATCCATTGGACCAAGCTTGTTATACATGTTAACAGCATTATCAACATCAGCGTCACTGTAACAAAACATAATCCGAGAAAACCCTTCATTCACTTTGGGAAGTTCCTTACTCTGAAGCATCTTATTCACAACAGCTGCAGCTCTTCCACCTTGTAGATTTCCTTCATGACCAGTTCTTTTAACTGATCTAGATATACAAACCTGAGCAGGAAGCTCCAGAACCACTGCATGAACTTCGAACTCAGGACCACCAAGCTTAATAAACTCTGAACGTTGCTCCCTGTCAAGATTGCATCTGTCTATAAAGACGCTCTTGCCTTCCCTAAGAGAATCTGTAGCCATCTTTAAACACTGAGCCTTTGTTCCAGCTTTGCCATTGTTAACAATGTCCTGAAATAAGTTAAACAAATGAAATCTAAGCCAACACAAAATTCTTACATTGATAGCAACCAAGACAGATATTTCTTACATAAGTTTTGTAAATACTTAGTCTCGTTGAAGAATTTCATCAGTCAGCTTATGTGCAATATAAAACAATCGATAAAAAAGAGAGACCTGGCAGATACGAGACCAAGGGCGGTGAGAGGAACGCATTGCGGTGTCACAAAACGTCGATTTGCCGCTTCCTGGTGGACCAATCAGAAGCACCACTATCTGCTTCGCTTTGTCTGCTTCAATTGATTCCGGAGAGGTTTGATTTTTACCAGATTCTTCAATTTGCACTTCCATCTTCTCTCGTTGATCGGCGAATTCCTCTGTTTCTCCGATTATACAATTGCAGTGCCCTCGTAATGCGTGTCGTGTGGCACGCCTGTATTTGAAATACGTGACGTCTTCGCATCATGAAAACGACGTGCTGTTTCCCAAATTTACATTAAAACGCCTGTTTATCTTTTTTCTTTTTTTTGGTAATCCATGTTTATCTATTTTTTGTGTGAAGATAATGAAAAAGTTGTCTAGAAAATGCTGATTTTTTTTTAAAGTCCATAATTAATATACAGTATTGTATACTCTCTTTTTCGTGTTTCCAAGTGATTATCCATACGTCAATACAAATACTATAGGTTAATTAGTCTCATACTCATGTATATTACAATCTCTAAATTAGATACACTCAGATATATATAGTAGACGCATATAATATAATCCTTAAACTATAGTTACTAAGTATTGCGAGAATAAGGAAGACGGTAGATTCTGGATATGTAAATCACATAATGTTGCATATATGGCAACGACTAGGACGAGTCACGTTCTTGCTCATCATCAACCGAACCAAACCACGGCGTATACTTCGAGTCCGCAACCGTAAGTGGCACGCCTTGTGAATATGTGTCCATTATAGGGGCATAATCGTCATCATAACCAAAGAGTTTCGGTCCAAATTCTCCAGCGCCGGGAGAGTAAGTACAAGATGATGTAGTTTCGTGGTCGTTTATGAAGAGAAGCATGTTTTGGTGATACCAGATCTGAGCCTTCAAGAACTTGACGTAGCTAATGGCTTCGTCAAGCATAGATACAGTGTCCATCTTCGCACCACCAGGGACCATGCTTTGTAAAATCTTGAAACGGTCGCTAATTCGGTGCCGTCTGTCGCGAGCCGCCACGCTCTGAGGGTCCGTCGATAACGTGGACGTTGACCTTGACCGTTTTGTGTTTCCGGTTTCGCTCTTGTGACGGTGGAAAGAGGAAGAGGATGAGGAAGTGGTGGATGATGAATTAGGGTTTTCGCTACGAAGATTGAAATCATCCATTGTGATTGTCGTGGTTTATAACTGTTACATGATATGGTTATACATATATATAGACATAGTTACATACGAACTGGTTAATTTAGTGGTAAAAAGATCTCAAGAGCACGTGAGGCTCCGGGTTTCACGTAGTAGTGGGGTTCGGTGAAAACATTGGACTGAAGTGCAGACGAAAAACAAACCCTAATCATTTCTTACAGCTCAAACTCTACGTACTGTCTTCTCAAACAACTACCTTCATAGCACATTACCCACGTTTATGTATAGTACTTGTCCCAATCCATGTCTTCGTTCTTCTCTCATTGTTCAATACAAATTCTATAATCGATTCACTAAATATATATGCTCAAAAGCCTCAAATCAGTAAATAAATTGCACATACAGATCAAATATAGTTTTAAAACAAATAGATATAAATTGAATTAACTAGCCAAATTGCAAAATTGATAGTTTTTTTTTCCTTTTGAGTAAAACAATTGTGGATTTATACAAGTAAGAAAAATAGGAAGTACGTTGCTTTGAAAAGACCGGATAACAACAACAACAACAACTACTACTACTACTATGCTGGAAAAGACGCATGAGCTTGAAACAGTGACCGTATTCATGTCATGTTCCATGATTTAGTCATTCTATTCTTTCTATTTTATTTCCCATACCATTCTTTTTGTATTAATATAGAAACGAATGATATATATGAAATTTCTTAACAACGATTATGTTTGAAGTTGTATTTCTTTTTTTGTTAAATTTAACTTACAAGTTTAAAACTGTGAAATATGTAACTGTCGTCTCGACTGTTGAGTAAATGCGACGTTACTTTCACGTGAGATAAAAAGTCCCGACCATTTGATTTATTTTTCTTCAATTATATATTTTCCTTAAATCGCCTATTTACACCTTCCCAGTTGCTAGTTCCTACGAAAGAACGATTCTTTAAAGACAAAACTGGTTATTTGCTGATTTTGTTTTTGAAAAGTTTTGAAATGGCTTGTACAAATCTAACTAAATGCTATGTTCTAGAAAATGTCTCCATTGTCTCTTAAAAGCCATTACAATATATAATAACATAATTTGATATAGGTAAATTTGTAGAAGGATATACAGTGTAATTAAGTTATTTTTGGGTTACATAAAAAGCTTTGTCATAGTTTCCGAAGAAGAAAATGTTAATTTTGAAATAAATGAAAAAGAAGGATTCGGGCCGATGGACGTTATAGACTTACCTTGCCAAACTAGATCAACAAAGCTAAGGATTAAAAATGAATAAATAAATAAAGGTATAGTAGTTACATAAGTAAAATAAATGTGAAAGCCAAGTTTTGGATATTGGTGATGGTGATGGACTCATGTTACTGTCTTCATTTATTTTGGTACTTTCCAGCCGCATATAGTGACTCAGACATAGTAAAATTAGCAATGTTTTCTTTGTAACATACATACAATTTTTTGTATATATGTATAATTATACTTTTAACGTTGTGACATGATGTAATGAGTTTTTAAAATTGATATATCATTTGAAAAATAGATACTTATCTCAAAATCATTACTATGAGTATCTAAACAATGATTAATGAAAAAAGAAAACAAGTTAGCTATAGGCTCACTAACCTAATATAATGTTGTGTTATAAAGCATCCAGCTGAAAATGATTTCGTATAAGGGATTATTGTGCAGCTAGACTATCATGATATGATCTCGGTAGATCATATGCGATGTCCATCTTTAAAAGATTTGTTCATGTATTACACGGCAATGGCGAATCTAGAATAAATTTCTATTAGATTTAATATATAATGTGAAAAATAAAGAATTAATTTGAATATAATTTAATGGGCCAACCTAAGAAATTTTTAACATTTTCTTTAACTTACTCTTAAATTTTAATAGTAAGTTGATGCATGTTATGTTGATCCGTCTTGATCACAAATATTGTTTTATGGACGAATTCTTTGACAGTAAATGGCTATAGTGACTCAGCTTGGAGCATCCCGATATGAAAACAAAGTGCAGTATTGTGTCGTGGTCATCACTAACGCACTTTCCTTGAACTATCGCGCGTGTTTGACCTATGCAACACACCAGATGTCATGAACGTATACTTAAATAGAAACAATGATATAGACAATTGGCTATATTCTGTCATGGAACGCAAACCGGATAACATGTCTATTAGATTCATCGGACTTGATCATGGTTATGTCTTAATAGACGAATTCTTTGTTAACGATTGGTTAAAACGGCTCACGTTAGAGCATCCTACTATGACTTCAAAATTGATAAATATTACATGGAAATCACTTTAATTTTAGTTAGAAGGTAGTTAATTTAGATATTCTTATTTAATAAATTAAAAAATAGAAGAAAAAAAGATGAGAAGAGTTTTTGTTTATAAAATAAGAAATATCTTTTATTGTAATTTTAAAATTAAACAAATTTAATTTATATTAAAATTATCTTTGTTTTATTGTTAAGGCAATAATTATTTTTTTGGTGGGAATTGTTAAAACAATAATTAGTATACTGTTAAGTGGTCCTTTAATAATAAGATAACGTGATTTAAAAAAGAACGAGACAGGCTAATATAGTAGAGAGGAAAAAATACAATTTAGGCCCAATAAAGCCCAATATAGAGTTGTGCTCAAACACAGGTCTTCGCCAGATTTCCTATGACGCCGTGTGTCAATCATGACGCCAAGTGTCATTCAAGACCGTCACGTGGCGTTGTTTCTACACATAGGCGATCCATACAAATCAGTAACAAACACGAAAAGAGCATTCATATGTACGAAAGTAGAAAAGAAGAGACTCTTTGTGATAAAACTAAGTAAGAAATAGCATAAAAGTAAAAGGGAATGTCGAGTGAGGAGTTGAGGCTGGTTTCGCCGACGATAGACAACGATGGGAAGTTGCCGAGAAAGTATACGATGGCAGGTCAAGGTGTTAAGAAAGACATCTCTCCTCCTCTTGAATGGTACCGATCGATCGCTCTTTATTTATGACTTTGATTCATGATGCTGAAACAGAGATTATTAATTTTGTCGATTTGTTAATTATCACAATTCACAAGGCTTCCTAGTTGTTTGTTTTTTTCTGTTTGAAGTAACATGTTTCCATTTTTTAATTATTTTGTGGTTTATTGACCGACCCAAAGGATTGCATTGAATTAGTAAGAATGTTGATATGGTGTAGGTACAACGTTCCAGAAGGTACAAAAACGCTAGCTTTGGTGGTGGAAGACATCGATGCGCCTGATCCTAGTGGCCCGCTGGTGCCATGGACGGTGTGGGTTGTCGTCGACATACCACCAGAGATGAAAGGCCTACCGGAAGGATATTCCGGCAATGAGGATCAGACTACCGGTATTCGGGAAGGGAACAACGATCACAAGATTCCGGGATGGCGTGGACCTCTCTTACCTAGTCACGGTCACCGTTTTCAGTTCAAGCTTTTTGCTCTCGATGATAAACCCAAGATTGGTCACACGGTACTACATCGTTTTATTATTTTCCTATCTGATTTGAATGATATGTAGTACTTTATGTAGTACTTTTTTTTATAAATAGTTGTTCTGAATATGAGCTAGGTGACGAAAGAGAGATTGCTGATCGCAATTGAAGGGCACGTGCTAGGAGAAGCCATCTTGACGTGTTTGGCCTAAAATATGTCGTTCGTCGTTATAGTCATAACACCGTTGGATATGTATCATAGTTAATAATTCCATATCACGTATTGAGGATTATCAATGAAATAATTCTAGTTTCAAATTCCGTTGGGAAACAAACTAGATGTAATGTGTATAACCATGTAGATTATTTAGCTGTACAAGTGTGAGAGAAGAGAAACCGCCCAAAACAATTATTAGTTCGTTCTAGTGTATTACTACTAAACAAAATTGAAAAATGTAATCTCTACCGGCGGCGGGCAGCTTGACTATCATTTCGAATGCGGTCAGCGTACATTGGGAGACGAATGATCTCTCTTATTTCCTGAAGCAAAACCTCCTCAGTGATGTTATCATTTATGCTCTTTATCACCTATTGTGTTACAACATCACATTAGAAATCATGTAGAGAATATAACCATTTGACAAAAGCAATACCTAAATATATAGAAAATCCTTCAACTGACCTTACGAGCAGTGTTGATATCATTTGGTGTAGTTTTGTCAACTCTGATCCTCATGCTAAACCAAACTTTCTTATCCTTATCCCAAGCACATTCTACAATCTTCCCATTGTAACTTGACGGGTCCGAATCATCTCTAAACTCAACTGAATATCCTTCCATAAGCTTTTTCTTCCCTCTTTCATGCAAGAAGAGGAAACCACGCCCCTCTTCCTCACCCATCTCATACAGAAAGTCTACTGAGTTCATTTCTGCATACTTCCACTTCAGTAGACCTTTATGGGTTCGTGGAACATACGGATCATCCCAACCCTAATAAACCAAATGTAAGTCATGCTCAAGTAATGCAATCTTCCTACTTTATCCAGGGAAACAAATAATACTAATCTCTTAAATTTGTGTCTGTCTGCGTTCAGGAAAAAATATTGACTAAGACCTGAAATATAAACATCTCTTGGTTACCTGAAATATTAAGCCATCTGCTTCATGCGAAAGCGATGGAATGGTATTCTTCAACAGCTTCTCAACAGTAGAAAGTAACCAGAAACCCTTCATCCGTACCTGGGCAACAATGAAATTTTACCAACAAATTTATATAAAGGAGAAGGAAAATATGGCATGGAACAGAAAATGCAAACTCACCGCAAAAGGCTCAAGGTCATATCTGTAGCAATGACTTCTGAGCTTCTCAGCTGCTCGAGGTCCGATCACCTCACGCACGAACATGTTCCATCTTTCACAGAAAGTCCGCTGGTAGATATTTAAATCAACTGTAAGTTATCTTTAGCATCTATAATACTGGTTGATACCGAGTAGAAATGACAGTGACATGATGGAAAACAATGAATGCTAAGATCTCGTGCTACTGAACTCATTCCAAAGAAATTGATAATATAATGGATCGACAGTTCCAACCTCTACAACTGATTCACCATTGATTGCTACCATATCATATACGAGATACCTCCTCCTTGCCTCCCCTTGCTCACCTGTCGGGGTATCTATGACCATCTCTCCATCAAGCAAAGTGTAGTGATGCACTTTATCAGAAATTCCCTACCACCCAAAACCAAATAAGTCAGGGAATTCACAAGTTTTAGATATCAACACAAAAGCAATGACAGAAAATTACTGACCTCACGTGAGTGCTTACAGGGAAAACGCATCTGTACCCTCCGAAACTTAAAGCTCCTATCTATCAAATAGCACCCATCTATAGTTAAGAGCATCATATAACGTGTTCCATCTGCCTTCCATGTCGCATAATAGTATCGCTGCCTCAAAAGTTGCAAACTCTCCCTGTGTATGCAAAAATCGTAAAGATTTAACTACATTGAGAAACTAGGACTAATGAACCTCTGGAATTCAGAACATACACTTGCTAAATCCTCTTTGTACGCAATACCAAAAGTAAAGCAGAGATTCTGACCTGTCTAATGATACAGGGTGCGAACCTGGGAATTGCATAAATCCTCTTCCCTGGATCAGAGAAATTTTAGTCCATCAAATGACTAATATCTCACATTATTTCCAATCAATGAAGATTAGTATTATTGCATTAGTCTAAAAAAACATTTAGCATGCTTTTAATGAAACATACATGCCGGAAACAACATTTGGGCTCAACATAATATTCCATAGGAGAACATAGATAGAGAAGAACAAAACTAGGAAAACATATAAGCAGTGTTGATATCATACCCCAACATTCATCATAAGCATTTTATAACAGAATTGCCGGTAAGCTTCCTCCTGATAATGGGGTATTTCATCACCCAAAGTGTCATCATTTGACATCTTCACATTCTCCTGATTGATTTCCTGAAACAACAAAACAGTAAAGAAAGGCAGTATCAGCAAGAGACCCATTAGAAAACTCAAGCAAAATGAGATTGACACTTTATGAAATTTGTTAGCTTTGAAAGACTCAACTGCACCCATCAACATGCACAAATAGATAATCTTTAGAACAGTTCATTTGTTTAGATGATACCGTTATTTTCCAAGATCACTGTGTAGTGAATATATGACCTCGAAACAATAGTTATGAAGCTAGAATTTAAAAAAAATTAGCCGTTCGTAAAATTATGAGCTCTGTATTCACAAGGGTAAGAGCTTAACAATGCATGCATGATATTCATTGGAACGGATAATTCTGTAATATGAGGGTTAAACATAAGAGCTTATTAAAGAATAAGCACTTGCTTGCACCACGCTTACTTGAACAGGGTCAGGCGGAGAATCATCATCATCATCATCTTGAACAGCTTCACCATTAAGATCAAGCTCGGCAGACCTCTTCCATTCAGGAGTTGGTGGGCAAGTAACACTTTCAGGCTTTATTTCGTGATAAAAAGTGTATAAAGCATCAATATAATCTGGTTTATAAATCCCAGGTGGGCGGGCATCAGAAAACAACTTCAATGCCTGCCAAAGGCCACACAGAGGTAAGAATCTCCATTCTAAAGAGGATTAATAAAACGAGTGAACAAGTACAAATGTGAAAGAAAGAATTGAACCTGTGTAACGTTCATCGTTGGCATAGAGCGCATGAGATAATGAACTATCATGAACCCTGTCCGATTATGCCCATGTGTACAGTGGACGAGGACATACTTCTTTGCGTGTTTTTGATTAAGGACGAACTGCAGAACCTGAAGACAGTGTCCTCAAATGAGCTATAATTATGAGCTTCAATTAAAACGCAAGAGGAGAAAATAAACTTCACGTGAATTGAACTTATTCGTCAGTCAAGAAGAGAACTGAACTTATGAAACAAGTACCTCGTTGACAAAGGTGTTTACAGAGACATTATCAGGCACAGCATCACGACCCCTGCATGCAATCTACAAACAGGAAAAAGAGGATAAAGCACTCGGCTAACACTGGTGCAGACGATACAAACACTAAGAAAAAAATGTATTCTAGTCACCTTAACATGCTTGATGCCATCCTTCTTTAAGTCTAATGTAGGGTAGTAACGAGTTGTATTAGTAAGATCAATGACTAGACCAAGCTGCAAAAGACCCATTACCTTTAGAGAGTTAACATAGCAAAGAAAAAGATTGATTCATGTATTTTTTTCACTTACTTTTCTTCCATTAATTCTCTGGTTACGAACCACCTGTTTGAAAGAGTATCTTTTACCAGGAGGAACATGTTCGTTGTAAGATTCACTAAGTGGAACCTTAGAAGGAATAATACATCCTATCTCCAGACCAAAACCAGGACAATCTAGCCAACCTGTTAAGAAAAAAACCACATACCAATGAACCTAAAATGATCTTTTGAGGAAGTGGCAAAGCATATAATTTACCCTGAGGAAGCTTGCTTTGATCATAAACTCTAGTATCTCTATACTGATCACGAAAAGCCGGCTGAGAGACTCGTGTTGGCCTATCAAATCTCATTCGTTTCTTTCGTTCTTCACGCTCCTATAACGCCAAAAAGATAACGAATTTGCGATATCATCATCCAAAAGTATCAAACTTGCTCCAAACATATTCAAACAAGTACGAGTAACACATGAATCAATTCATATATATGGGTTATTGTACCCGTCTAGCGATCTCAACAGCAGATTCCATTCGATCTTCATGACGTCTCTTAAAGGGTTCATCGTCTTCTTCGGGTTGTGGTGAAGCATTTAGGTCCATCGCAGCAAATAATTCAATGGCAAAGCAACAGTCTGTATCAATTTGCGAGGAAACACAAAACCCGTATAATAGAATGCAGGAAATTGACAAATCAAAGTAAACGAGATCTATCCCAATTTCGCTTCTCTATGCAGAATTCGAAGAATCAGGAAAATGGTCCCTGATATCGAAATTGAAATCGAAACCTAGCAGAGAGAGTCTCGCTCGTCTAGACGAAACATATTCGAAACTGTTGCTGAATAAAAACATAAGGGGGGGGATACCTAGAACCTAGTTAATGTTTGGGCCTTTGAAAATGGGTATTGGGCCTTGAGCTTTAAATCCACTTAAATAAGAATAATGTCTCTCAAACCAACTTCATTTAAGTAGAATCGGGAATTGGACACATAACGACATATTGATCCTCCATGGAATCCTTCGTTTATTTCTTATTAGCAGAGTTGAGGCTTGTAGTTGTGACATGGGGGAGATCGATAAGTCATTTTTGCATTAACATGCTAAACTTAAAAATATATCACAACATTGGAAGGATTCAATGTAAGACAAACTCATCTATACGCGAGATTCACATATATTTCACACAGATGCATTGATTTTACTCGTGAGAATTTTTTCGGCACCTTGGATTAATGTATTGTAAATTTTTAGTTTTATTTCCAGCATGGCATTTTTTTTTTCTAAAGATATAATAAAATTGAATGCTTTAAGAAAATCTAATGAAATTTAATAATACCATTTCCAGAAATTTAGTGGAGATTGAGAAATAATCTTGTATTTCTTTTTTAAAGTAAAGATATAAACTAATAATATCATTGAGAAAAAAAATCTCTTAAATTTTTGCTGGAGAAAATAATAAAAATTCTCTTAGTAGTAGCCAAAATACATTAATATGATATAAGTAAAAAACAACAATAATTACTTTCCTTACTTTTTAATAATAAATATTACTTGCTTATACATATATCATTAGTAGGGGTGTGAATGATAATCTGACATTTTCAAATAATAAGAAGAAGAAAAAACACGTAAAAGAACATCTTCACCACTTTCTTCCAGCATCAGCAATTTAATTTAAAAAATGTCTTAAAATGTTGACCCAAAACAAAGATGAAGAGCTTCTTTTGTTCCTGGAGATGCGTCGTTGCGAGAAACGTCACCGACCTACGCTTTTAATGGGTCCGTGTTCGTATATGTGTTAATATATGTTGTCGAAAAATTATCTTCTTTTTTGTTCTGATTTATCTTTTTGGCAGAATCTGATAATACTAGTAGTACGACGGCGATGTCGTCTCAACAATACCCTGTCCGGAGAACTGCCGGGGAGAACTTATTGTACTCCGATGGCGAGAAGTCCGATTACGAATGGTAATCATTTCCCCCTTTTAATTAATTTGATCATGCTCTCTAAAAGTCTGATCATGATTTAAAAATCTTGCCTTGAAACATTTCCCCCCTTTTTATTATGTTTTGTTACATTTTTGCATTAAAAATATTTGTGTTCGTATAGAACGTAGCACACATTCCACCGAACAAAAAGAGAGTAAATTTGATCAATTTTCTCGGTTATTCTTCTTGCTAGACAGTAGTTTGATGTCTGATCTTGTTCATCAGAATTTGAGTTGGTAAAGCATTCTAAAAAACAATTCACTAGCTATGGATTTTTATTTGTTTTTGTTAACTAGTTATGGTTGTACTTTTCAATCACTTTTATTGATGTTACATATCTCAAATATATATTTTTCAAAATTGGACCTTTTGCCAATGTTTCAACATAATCGATTTATATATTTGTTGCCATCGATCTTTATTGATTGTTCTTATTGTTCAGGCTGGTCACGCCACCAGGCTCACCGAGTAGAAACGTAACGAACCACCTCAACGCACCCGATGATAACCTGATGACTCTTATATCTCGGGTACGGACTCAGTATATCTCGTGGTCTAATCTCGTCAATCTCTTTGTTTTTAAGTGTCTGCATATACGTCACACTCTTGCTCATCTCTGTTTTTTTTTTTTTTTTTTTATGTGCAGTTAGAGAACTATAGCAAAGAAGAGTCCGAGCACCAAACGACGTCGTTACACAGTTCCTCCTCTGTTTCTGGAATCAGAAGACCATCGTCCTCTAGTAGCTCAAGATCAACGAGTAGACCTCCCACGCCAACCAGAAAGTCTAAAACTCCAGCCAAAAGGCCATCAACGCCGACCTCACGTGCCACCTCAACAACTACACGTGCGACATTAACCTCGTCCTCTACTACTAGCTCAACAAGATCATGGAGCAGACCTTCCTCTAGCTCCGGAACTGGAACCTCACGTGTTACCTTAACCGCTGCACGTGCAACCAGGCCCACCACCTCAACAGACCAACAAACTACCGGTTCAGCCACCTCTACTCGATCCAATAACAGGCCGATGTCGGCTCCTAATTCAAAACCGGGATCGAGGTCAAGTACTCCAACTCGCCGTCCATCAACTCCGAACGGTTCATCGACTGTACTGAGAAGTAAACCAACTAAGCCTTTGAGTAAACCGGCTCTGTCTTTAGAAGCTTCTCCGATCGTGAGATCAAGGCCATGGGAACCTTACGAGATGCCTGGATTCTCAGTAGAAGCGCCATCGAATCTCAGAACTACGTTACCAGATAGGCCACAAACCGCTTCAAGTAGCAGAACCAGAGCCTTTGATGCGTCAAGTAGTTCAAGATCAGCGTCCACAGAACGCGATGTTGCAAAGAGGCAATCGTGTTCGCCTTCTAGAAGCCGAGCTCCTAATGGAAACGTAAATGGTGCTGTTCCTTCGTTACGTGGACAACGAGCAAAGACTAACAACGATGATGGTAGATTGATAAGTCATGCGGCTAAGGGGAATCAAAAGGTCGAGAAAGTTGTGAATATGAGAAAACTTGCTACACCGCGACTGACAGAAAGCGGCAGTCGACGACTTGGTGGAGGTGGCGGAGACTCCTCCGCTGGGAAGTCGAGCTCTGGATCTGGTGGTTTTGGGTTTGGTAGAAACCTATCTAAAAGCTCCATCGACATGGCCTTGAGACACATGGTACGGTAACAAATGAAATGATATTAAAGGTCATCAACCATGAATTTCAACGACTTTCAACTTTGGAGTACTTTTGTTTATGTGTTAATAGGATGTTAGAAAAGGAAGCATGGCGGGGAATTTCCGACATTCAGTGACGAAAGCACCGGCGACTTCGGTGTACAGTGTGAGATCATGTCGAAACCGGCCGGTGAGCAGCAGCCGAAGCTCGGAATCAAGTGTCAACATTTTGTGCTTAGACGGTAGCGACGATAATCTCAGCGACATGAGTTGCTCTTAAGAGTTACAACTTACAACAAGTAACTATAACTTTAAGCGACATAAGTTGAGATACATATTTAAATACTCTCATGAAGGTTCTCAACTATTAGAATGGCCATGAATTTTGATTTACATGTTAATTTTGGACCGAAGAGGCAATTGTTTTCCGACTTGCAATAAACATCTGTCTCTTAGAATCTTGATAATAATAGGGTTAAGTTGCAAAGTAGTCACTTATTTAAACTTAATTATGGAATTGGGCAAGTTACTATTTATAATTGGATTTTTAGTCACTGACCTTTGACCCTATTACAGACAAAATCAAATATACCCCATACCAACTCTATTATTTACAAATATGCCACTAATCTTCTTCTTCTCTAATGTCGTTGAAAGCAATTGGGATTTGTGCTTTTAGATTCAACATTTCTCTCTCCTCATACTCTCATTCTTTGTATTTCTTTATATATATATATATTTATTTATTTTTTAATAACCTCTTCAATCTAATAATTGAAATGCTTATCAATGTAAATTTATTTTCTAAATTAATTCAGATACATAAAAATCTATATTTTTTTCTCTATAATTTGATATGCATTTTGTTAATAATTTTAAATATATTATATAAACATTTTTATTAGTAGTCAGTACAGTTAATTATGTGTACAGATTTTTATTTATACAACTTATTTAATAAGTACAAATTGAAATCGTCCAGCCATAATTGGGAAAATAGTCATTTTACTATTCACAATTTGCAAAGTAGTCACTTTTAACTGTTTGATTCGTACACTTAGATCTGTACAACACTTTTTAGTGTACAGATGTAAGTGTATGTTGTGTATATTTATATATATATATATACACTAAAAATATTGTACAGGTCTAAGTGTACGAATCAACAGTGAAAAGTGACTTCTGATAATTGTATACTCCATACAATTATATACTCTGTACAGCTAATGCAACATACAAAATAAAGTCTGTACACATAATTAAGTGTACCGACTACTGATAAAATGTCTGTAATATATTAAAAAATATTAACAAAATGCATATCAAATTATAGAGAAAAATACATAGATTTTTATGTATATGAATTAGTTTAGAAAATAAATTTATATTGATAAGTATTTCAATTATTAAATTGGAGGGGTTATTAAAAAGAAATAAAAAAAAAAAAGAATATTTCACTTTTATCTTTCTTCTTTGTCAAAAGGATAGTTCGGTAATTTCAAAACACATCACTTACCCCACCCCAAACCTCTATTTCACGCTCGTCTATTACACGCCCAAAGTGAGTTACCTGTTTTGCCAATTATAAATAGTAACTTGCCCAACTCCATAATTATGTTTTCAAAAGTGACTAATTTGCCAACACACCCATAATAATATGATGATACAGATTGTATAAAATTGATTTGTCCCTTTCTTACTCAAACGTCACAAGACTCGCAACTTGATGTCTTCTCTTTTTTTGCCAACCAACTTTATGTTCTTATTTGATTTTTGTGATTTTACCATATATATATCCTCTTCCGTTTTTTTTTCACAATTTTTATTTACTTCTAAAGTAAGTTATTGAATACGTTTCCACATTTTACAATATATAGTTGTAAACATTAACTATCCATTTGTTCGAAGTCAACCAAAATTATCGACCTAATCCGATTTCGTCATACACACAAAAAATAATTCTCGAATATTTTATTTTGTTAGGAACGGTAATTGACGGCTGACAAGCGATGTTGGTGAAAACAGGATAATGCATCTGACGCCACGTGTAAAGAAGTCTCAGGTTTTCTCGTAATTTACATTAAAATCGATGTCGTAACAATAAAACGCTTCTCTCGCCTATAAATATATATCTGAGCCTACTTTGGTTCTCATGTTTAAGGAGACCCAGAAAAACCCTCATTTGCGGAGAAAAATCACAGAGAAAAGTAGCGAAGTTTGAGAGAAATTGAATCTGCAGATTCTCTCACGCATTTTCCCAGAAACTGTTTATCTTCACTACCTGATTCGTCCTTCAGAAGTGTGAATTGAACGAATTCACGATGAATCGTTTGGGTCATAAATCCGTGGTTTATCACGGAGATTTACGTTTGGGGGAACTTGATGTGAACCATGTATCTTCAAGTCATGAATTTCGATTCCCGAACGATGAGATTCGAATCCACCATCTATCTCCGGCTGGTGAGAGATGTCCTCCGCTCGCGATTCTTCAGACGATTGCTTCTTTTGCCGTTCGATGCAAGCTTGAGTCATCGGCTCCGGTGAAATCTCAAGAGTTAATGCATCTACACGCAGTCTGTTTCCATGAATTGAAGGTAGGTTTGAGATTTCCGAAATGACATTTAGCTGATTTTGGATGTTTTCCAATTGTTAGGAGTGATTCACTAGTTTGATTTTGTGAATACAGACTGCAGTGGTTATGCTCGGAGATGAGGAGATTCATTTAGTGGCGATGCCGAGTAAGGAGAAGAAGTTCCCGTGTTTTTGGTGTTTTTCGGTTCCTTCAGGTCTTTATGATTCGTGCTTAAGGATGCTTAATACTCGGTGTTTGTCTATTGTGTTTGATTTGGATGAGACTTTGATTGTTGCAAATACTATGAAGTCATTTGAGGATAGAATCGAGGCTCTTAAATCTTGGATTTCACGTGAGATGGATCCTGTGAGGATTAATGGGATGTCAGCAGAACTTAAAAGGTATATGGATGATAGGATGCTGCTGAAGCAGTATATTGATAATGACTATGCTTTTGATAACGGAGTTTTGTTAAAGGCTCAACCTGAGGAAGTCCGCCCAACTTCTGATGGACAAGAGAAAGTTTGTAGACCCGTGATTAGATTGCCGGAGAAGAATACTGTGCTTACTCGGATTAA
This sequence comes from Arabidopsis thaliana, assembly GCF_000001735.4. NCBI lineage: Eukaryota > Viridiplantae > Streptophyta > Magnoliopsida > Brassicales > Brassicaceae > Arabidopsis > Arabidopsis thaliana. Next base: position 111,314 of record NC_003076.8, on the reverse strand, counting down.
GCCAGAGGTTAGAAGATTCATCTCTGTTGTGGCTGGATATTTATTCATTTCATCTTATTTGATGCTTTGGATTTACCTTCTCTGGCATGTGATAGGATAAGGTCGCTTAAGTATATTTGAGTGATTTAGCTTTAATATTGTTGGAACTGAAACCAAGTTATTGCTGATGCAGATCCGTGACACTAGTGTGCTTGTAAAACTGAGACCAGCATGGGAGGAGTTAAGAAGTTATTTGACAGCCAAAACTAGGAAACGTTTTGAAGTTTACGTTTGTACCATGGCTGAAAGGGATTATGCTCTGGAAATGTGGAGACTGCTTGATCCGGAAGCACACTTGATAAGTCTCAAGGAGCTTCGAGATCGTATCGTCTGCGTAAAACCAGGTCAAAACCAACTCTGGCTTCTTTGATACCCTTGATCTTGGTTTTGGTACATAGCCACCATGCTCCATTAGTGTAGCTTTCATTACTCTTTTTGTGGTGAATTGTTTAATATAATGTGCCTCTTCTCCCTCCCTCTATCGTGCCTGATTGATTTGCCGACCTCTCAGTTTTTAGTATTAAGAGATGAACCTGATCATTTTTTACCCAACTATCTGTCTCTGTCTCTCTCTGAAACTCGAACTAACAATTTTTTTATGTCTTGCTCTTTGCATATCAGACGCCAAGAAATCGTTGTTAAGTGTCTTCAATGGTGGCATTTGCCACCCGAAAATGGCAATGGTCATTGATGACCGTATGAAGGTTTGGGAGGACAAGGATCAACCACGGGTTCATGTTGTTTCTGCATATCTTCCTTATTATGCTCCACAAGCAGAGGCATGTGGTTGCTCTTGCATTTAGTTGTGAATTAAATTCTGTATCACTTAATTTTCCAAGTGGGTATCTAACCATTTTCGTATGCCCATTTATCAGACAGCCCTTGTCGTTCCACATCTCTGCGTAGCAAGAAATGTTGCATGCAATGTCAGAGGTTACTTTTTCAAGTAAGTTGGAAAAAAAAATTATGTTTTTTTTTTATTTTTATGTAATGAATTCATGCTGGTTGTTCTTACTGTTTCTAGACTTTTATGGCAGGGAATTTGATGAGAGTTTAATGAGTAGTATATCTTTGGTTTACTATGAAGATGATGTGGAAAATTTACCTCCATCACCGGATGTGAGCAACTACGTCGTTATAGAGGTAACTGTAGTTAGAACTTTATCATTGTTAACATATTGCTAATTTGCCCCAACTACAATATGTAATCTAGCTATATCTGTCTGTAGGATCCTGGCTTTGCTTCAAATGGAAACATAAATGCTCCTCCAATTAACGAAGGAATGTGTGGGGGTGAAGTGGAACGAAGACTAAACCAAGCGGTTAGTAAAATATATACAAAATTTGGGATTAATTAACTAAAATATGTTTTGGTGCATAGCTTTTGTGTCAGTTGTAATTTGATTTCTGTTGACTTTTCAATTTCTGGGATGAGAAGGCTGCAGCTGATCATTCTACTCTTCCTGCAACAAGTAACGCTGAGCAGAAACCTGAAACCCCTAAGCCGCAGATAGCAGTTATACCAAATAATGCAAGCACGGCAACTGCAGCAGCACTGTTACCTTCTCATAGTACAAACTTTTGACTTAATATAACTTTAAATTTTGAACTGTACAGTTATTTTGCACGTATATGTTTGTCTCTGACGTTCTCTATCTCTTGTCTTCAATCACAATCTAGAACCTAGTTTGCTTGGAGCTCCTAGGCGGGATGGCTTCACTTTTTCTGATGGTGGAAGACCCCTTATGATGAGGCCTGGTGTAGATATAAGGAACCAAAACTTTAATCAACCCCCCATTCTGGCTAAAATTCCTATGCAGCCACCTTCCTCGTCTATGCATTCTCCGGGTGGTTGGTTGGTAGATGATGAGAATAGACCTTCTTTTCCTGGTCGGCCTTCAGGACTTTATCCAAGTCAATTTCCTCATGGAACACCAGGTTCTGCTCCTGTTGGTCCATTTGCACATCCATCCCACTTGAGGAGTGAAGAGGTTAGTTTTGCGTTCTAAGTGTCTCTCTTTTGACATCAAAGTATGTTGTCTACGGTCTGATAGTTTTCTTGCAGGTAGCAATGGATGATGACCTGAAAAGGCAAAATCCTTCACGTCAAACAACAGGTATGTTCTAGTTTCAACACTAATGCAATCAAGCTGATATTAAAGATGATTAGTCTATCCCTGAATTTCTTGTTTCCTCCGTGAAGCTTGTTTTCAGTGTACCGCTCTAAAGCTACATTAGATATTGACTTAGGATTAGAGAATTGTTGGTTTCCCTATCTGATGTATTGTCTTTCTACTGAATCTGTAACAGCTACTTGAATAATAAGGTGCATTAATACCTTTTTAACATTGGCACTTGTTTAAACTATTTGCAGAAGGTGGAATATCCCAGAATCATTTGGTGTCAAATGGTAGAGAACATCATACAGATGGTGGAAAGAGTAATGGCGGGCAATCTCATTTATTTGTGAGTGCACTGCAAGAAATTGGAAGAAGATGTGGTTCAAAGGTGCATATTCACTAACCACGCAAGCCATTGCTTCTTCTCTTTTAATGGATTCTGATTAATTGATGTACGATTTTGCAGGTGGAGTTTAGGACTGTGATAAGTACCAACAAAGAGTTACAGTTTTCAGTTGAGGTCAGCTGGATCAGTTTATTGAAGCATCTTTGTCTATTGTTAGCTTTACTTATATTTGTTTTTAATCGTTGTTGTTAATTTTACAAAGGTGTTGTTCACGGGTGAGAAGATAGGCATTGGGATGGCAAAAACTAAGAAAGATGCACATCAACAAGCGGCTGAGAATGCTCTTCGAAGTTTGGCTGGTAAAGTTTCTTCTAGGGGAATTAATAACTGTGGATCTATTTCACCACTTGATTAAGTCTGCAGATTGTTCTTAGTCTTTTGTGTAGTGAGCAAATTTGGTTACAGATTGGTAAATCTTCTTTGTGTTGCTTTGTGCAGAAAAGTATGTTGCACATGTGGCACCTCTAGCTAGAGAAACAGAGAAAGGTCCGGAAAATGATAATGGATTTTTGTGGGAAAGCAGTGAAGATGTATCAAACAAAGGACTTGAAGAGGAAGCGCCTAAAGAAAACATTTCAGAGTTGTGAGTTTTGCAGAAATGCAAAATTTAGGTCGAAAGAGAGATGTGATTGTGGGGAAGAAGACATACGGTATATATTCATTACCAATGTGAGAAAATAAGCAAAGATCAAAAAAGGTAACAAAGTGTCCCAAATAAGAGACTTTTTGATGAAAAGATGGCCTATTCCTCAGGGAGCTAGTCTCATGACTCTTGCTGTTTTGGTTTCTAGAGTTTTGAGAAAGTGAGTATGAAACCTTGCACCCAAGGCTCCACCTCAATTAGGCTTTGTCTTGTGTATAGTGATTGTATATTTGTAGTCTAAGTTGATAGTTTTTTTTGTTGTTGTGGTTCTTAAAAACCAGCATGTGGATTAGTTAGAAGGGATTTATGTAGTTTTTGATTAAGAACCCTTTAGTTTATCACCTTACGTTTTTGTCACAATTTTATTAACTTTATCGCATTTCCTCCTGCCCAGTGCCCACTAACATTATTGCATCTCATGTTGTGTGTAAATCATACAACAAGAAATCGCATATCATTTGGGATTTTTCGATTATATTGGGATAAAAATAAAAGCATATGGTCATCGAGATTTACAAATATATGACAAGGTGAAAAAAACGAGGTGCTCCTAAACGTACGGCGTCAGCAATTACCTGGCCCTTCGTCAAGAGCAGCACCAAAGGTCCAAACTTGATAAACCATTAAAAAATGTACAACTAAATTATTGATATGTTTAATCATGATCATCATCATTATGTAAGACATTGGAATTGTAAGTTCAATCATAAGATAATCATCATCATCATCATCATTATTATGTAGCAACAATACAATTATATGGGAGAATAGGATCCAGATGCTACATACTGTCCTATGTACTTAACAGCTAACACTAACAGTCCATTCTTTCTTCATCTTTCTCTTTACCAAAACCATTTGATCATTACATATATACAAAGACAACACAACATTGGTTTCAATCTACTCCCAGTTCTCATAGATACAAAACGTAAAGATGAGCATAGAAGAAGAAGGTAGCCTACCTTTTAAGAGCAGTTTTTGACTATCTGTCGGAAACATCTTCTTGACTCTTGAGGCTCTTTTGCCGATGTATGTATGCACTCAAAACTTAGTCGAGTTTAGAAAAGTCTAAAGTTGCTTAGAAGCTTGTAAAGTGTTCTGCGTCCCCATTGGATATCATTCTCAAAAAGCACATCCGGCGTTCCAAGCGGCTCTGTCTCTAGCCGCTGCTGCTCTTCCTCTACTGCATTGTATTGCCTCTGCTCTACACTTTTCACTGCTTCTTGCTCCGATTTCTCGAATAATGAAATCGCTTTTACTTTTGCTTTCTTGTTTCTTTCTGCTTTGGGTTCTTGCTTCTTATCTACCTGCAAATAGCACAAGAAGGGCATTTGCAGCCGAAAATCACATTGCTGGAAAATAATTTAACAGTTAGATATGCATTGTACCAGTGGACAAGAATAGTCAATATAGTGAAGGAAACTTTTATCATGAACTGGGGTAACAATATACATTGAACCAGTGGACAAGCATAGTCTTATTCTACACACAAACATGATGTCTTAAAGCATCAATAATCCACATGCAAAGATTTCATTACCATCAGCAGCAGTGTGCATAACAACAGCTCTTAAGGTTTTTATAGAAAAACAGGAACATAAAACTTCAAAACTGATCAGGTTATTACCTCCGGGAACGTTTCTGCTTTACCTTCATTAATAACTTCCACTTGTTCATTATCCAAGTCAGACAGAGGAATCAATCCAGGAACCAAAACTGGACTTTCTTCCTCAGTAAACATGGCTTCTTTGATCACCTCCCGAGCAGTCAAAGCTCCATTCGAAGGTTCCATAGTTTTCTCACTTTGGATACTGAAACTCGAATTCTGGGCAGACTCATCACTCACGTATCCTGCATTCTCTACAGCTACTACTGAAGAGTTTTGTTGTACACTACCAAGCACTTCATCCTCATCTTCTGAACCGATCGACGAAATATTGGTGTAAGGCACAAAATCTTCCTCAATCATCATTTGAAGATCAGCATTATCCCAGTCTTCACATATTCTGATAGTTTTGTTAGTTTCCCAGGTTTCAAGAGCCCGGTTTGGACCTGGTTGCCACAAAATCTCCCCTGTCTGTGCCTTCAATAAAAGCTTAAATTCAACCAATCTTCCAACAGGCAAATCCTGAGCAGAAAGAAAGCAACATCAGGGTAAACCTAACACATTCAGTATTTTAAACTCTTAAAGAAAAAGAAATTCACTCATTTATACCAAATCTACAGTCCAAACATTGCCATCAGACCAGTTCAGTGGTAAGGCAGTTTCTGGATCCCAAAGGCCACCGAACACAGGATCATCACCAACAATGAAAAAATGTTCCCCAAAGACACATTCTTTCCGCAACTGGAACCTTACACGAACTGTTTTGTTAGAAGCTTCGATTTCTTCATCTTCTACGTTTACCTATCAAAATGTATGAACAAACCTGAATCTCATTCTTCGTCGTAAACAGAGCAAATAGGAATTACAGAGAAACGATTACACGTGAAAGACAGAAAGAGAGGTGTGATTAATTACCTGCGAATCCTTAATCGACGAAGAACGAAGCGGGACCGGCTTAAGAATCCTGCTGCTCTGAGCAGAATCCAAACGCAAAAACTTGATGTGATGGAACGTTTTCCTGGGAACGGAAGTGAATATCTCTGTTCCATAGCGATAAATTCCAGGAGGAAGATCTTCGAGAATGATCTTAGATGGAGAAGAAGAAGTTAGGGTTCTTCCAATGCCAATCATCTTTCATCAGAAGAAGAAGAGTTTTTGGTTTTTGGTTTGTGTGAGTGGGAAGGGAGCAATGTACTGTGTGGAAACGAAAGCAAAGCATAAGTCCACGTGGCAATTGTCTGAACATTGGAATTCTCTTATACTCACAGCTCGGTGCTCACCCGCATTTAATTTCTACCGTCCGATTTACGCGATTGTTTCCCACGTGATTGGAACTAACTCCTTGGTTTCTGCGTGACGGTCAAAACCTTAGGGGCATAAATGTCATTAGATCATTCCATATAATTCACTTAAAGCCCATGGGCCAAATTATGATCCATTGCCATTAATTTTGACTTTGGTGGATCTTACACAAAGTTTATATGCAATCTTTCATTAGCTTTAGAAACGTTGTCTATGTCAATGAATAGGCTTGGAACTTGGAAGGATCGGAGGAACAATACAACAAACTTATACTGCTGCATAAGTTGCATTTCTCTAGTTGTTGTTGAGCTGATATTATCAATCTACAGTAATGAGATTTAAAGTAATGTGATACATATATAATTTAATTCTATAAGGTGCTTTCAGTTGTTACGGTCAAAATGCTTACATAGCTTTGACAAGTCGTGTGGAGGAAACTGATTATGCATGGACCAATCAAGTTTCCAATATAAAGATAAACAAAGATAACCCTAATCATGCCTTATAGAACCAATAAAATACATATATTATATTCTATACATTCATTTACTAATTCACAATTCATCTTATTCTAACCTATAGTAAACATTAAGGATCTAATAGTGAAAACTGAATTTGGAGCTAAACCAAAATCCAGCCAACCAATTCTATCTATTCGAGTTTACATATTTTTGTCGTTATTGCATAGTTCAAATGTCTTAATATTTTATATTTCTTAATTAGTCAACCGTAAAATAGCAGGGTTTTTCATTCAAAATAATATTAAAATCCAACTAACATTGTTTAAATAGTATTATAATAAAATAAGAACCTTATCAAAGCTAGAAACTAGAAAGCCTAGAGATTGAAATACAATGAGTCATTGATAATTTGGATTTTAATACACACACGTCTTTTTCCAAATATCATTTTGCATCAACCAAATAACAATATATTAACACTTATCATTGATTAAGAGTTCAAACAGAAATATCAATACGATATAAATCAGTATTTTCGTAAGAAGAATACACATCGAACTTTAGTTATTATGTTCCGTGTTAGCCAAAAAGTTGACCAATAAGGCAATAATAGAAAATGTTAGTAATAAAGAATGACAAATAAAGTATGTACAAGTTTTCATATGAAACAGTTTTTGGTTAGTGTAGTACTATTAAGGGTATGACTAGAGAATTCTACAAAATATGTGATGATAACCCCAAATAATTGAAAAGAACAAAAATATTATTAGCTGTTTAGAACATTTAGATTCACATTAAACCAAAAAAATATATATTTAGAACATTTCCATTTAGGATGAATGAAAAAGAATCCTTTTAAAACTTTAAATATATGTGTTGTTAGAAATTTGAAATTACTTATTTTCCCATTATTCGTTTCATCAATATTAATTATTTCGGTAATACGTCAAAAATGTCTATGTCTGAGTTCTTTAACTTTTCAAAACTAGACAGCCCCCAAAGACAAGAACGTGGTCAAAACAAGTTAAACAAGAAATAAAACAGACACAGAGAAACTCAAAAGTGGTTTCTTTCTTATCAATCTAAATCTCCTTTTCTTTTCTGGTTTCCAACTTCAGAACATTTCAGTTCTGTGTTTATTATGGATCGTCATGATATAGAAAAGAGATTCACGGTGGTGATTGATAACAGACGACTAAACCAATCAGGATCATCATCACTTTTCACCGCCTTCGCTATCAGCTTTGTAACTCTGATCGTGGTTACCACGTTTACTCTAATTTCTAATTTCTCGATGCAACCGCATAGAGATTTCTCAGGAGTGAAGATAGAGATCAAGAGAGTGATTCCACACTTACCTCTGAGTTCTGAGAGAGAAGGTGAAAGAAGTGATCTGCTCAAACAACAGACACAAGTAAACGAGAAGCTCCAAGTTATCGAAGTTTTCAGTGGAGATAACTTGTCTGACAAGTTTCAAAAGAGGGTAAATGAGTTTGTCGGTGATGGATGCGAAGTCAACTTCGTCATGACATGGATATCACCAGCAGATTTCTTTGGCAATAGAGAGGTTTTAGCTATTGAAAGTGTCTTTAAGTCTCATCCGTATGGTTGCTTGATGATCTTATCCGCAACCATGGATTCTCCTCAAGGTTATGCAACTTTGAAGCCGTTTATTGATCGTGGTTACAAAGTTCTTGCAGTCACACCAGATTTGCCTTTTCTGCTCAAAGGAACCGCGGGAGAGTTGTGGCTCGACGAAATAAAGAGCGGTAAAAGAGATCCCGGAAAGATTTCTTTAGCTCAGAATCTCTCAAATCTCATGAGGCTTGCTTACTTGTACAAATATGGAGGTGTGTACTTAGACACAGACATGATTGTTCTAAAAAGCTTCAAAGGTCTGAGAAACGTGATTGGTGCACAAACACTTGATCCTTCATCAACGAATTGGACAAGACTAAACAACGCGGTACTAATATTCGACAAGAACCATCCTCTGTTACTCAAATTCATGGAAGAGTTCGCTAAAACTTTCAACGGAAACATATGGGGATACAACGGACCATACCTTGTTTCACGAGTGGCTAGAGCTGTAGAAGGATCAAGTGGCTATAACTTCACCGTCATGCGACCATCTGTGTTCTATTCGGTAAACTGGCTCGAGATTAAGAAGTTGTTCAAAGTGCCTAAAACAGAGAAAGATTCGAAATGGGTCAAAACCAAGCTTCTTCATATGCAGAGGAATGGTTATGGTTTGCATCTGTGGAATAAGTTTAGCAGGAAATACGAAATTGAACAAGGAAGTGCCATGTGGAAACTGGTTTCAGAGCATTGCATAATCTGTGAAATTAGTTCTGTATCATCATAGTCTATTGTTTGAATTTGTTCCATTAATCACACACACTGTAGATAACTTTGTTGTAAATAAGAAGCAAAACCTTCAGGTACACAATAAGACATTAAGCCCCACTAATTTTGGTTGGGTTTAACAGCAACTGAGAATACACGTGGCAAAACCAAAGACGTCACAGAAAAATGGAAAGTCTTACCCGAACCATCTGACTAGCCGTTGAGTTTTTACCACCGAACCTTAAGAAAATAATGTTAAAATAACTAAAACCATCTTAATTTCATTATTACTTTTAAAGATTAGTTTAAATATTAAAATTTTAAAAACGTCGAAAACTGCGATTAAGCATATTGTTCTTAGTTGATCTGTAAATTTTGATATTCGAAGCTCAACATGATTTTATGTAATATAGATTTAATACTTTAATTCATTTTAAAAACAGAATAATAAATTCTCAATAAAATTAAACACGAAGCAAAGAAACCTTCACAATAAGATATCAACCCCACTATTTTGGTCTGGTCTTATATTGGGCCGATATAGCCTGCTAGGTTTTACATTAATTCGAAAGTTGGATTGATTAAAATGGTTATACAAAATGTTTGTATTGTCCTCTCGGAGTCAAATATGACAGATTGGCTGATTGATAAAAATGAAAACCATTTTGTCCTCACCCAGTTGTTTTCTACCAGTTAGGAAGACCTATTAGTCTGTCATAAAACTGAAGACTGGCACGTGACAACACAAAACAGCACCAGCTCCCTAATCACGTACGTGACTTCAACGAAATTTTATAGCATAGATTCACTAAATCACTGAATTACAGATATTTTCTTTCATACAGAATTAAAGAAAAAAGGGTTCAATCACACTATCACACGTCGCTTACGTTAACTAACGGCGGTGGTGAGCTCCGGCGGCGATCGGAGCTGGAGGTGGTTTGCATTGGTAGCATTTGGCAAAGAGGCCAAAAGTATCAATTTGCCTGATGAAGTTGGTCATACTGGCCCATCCGCCAAACCCGAACCCGAGAACTAGGACCCAAACCACTATGAAAGCGTTTATCACGTAAACTCCAGCCCAGCTAGGGATAAAAAACGGTGGTTTCTCCGCCGCGTTCTGCCACGCCATCACGTTTAAAGAAAAAAAGCCAAATCAATACATCGTATCATATCATTGCATGAACTAATCTACTTATTTTAATCATCGACGAGAATATATGTTATAGACATTTATAAAACTAGTCAAGTGACAATAATGGACACATTATATACTATGGACCTACCCCATTGATATGTGATTAAATGCAAAAGTATTATAAGCCAGCTCATTATATACTATGGACCAACGTATGTATATCTTTATCTCTCTCCTCCAATAATTTTTTTTACAAAACTATCTATCTAAATGAAATAAATGTATGTCATCTACTGAATTCATAAAATCTTTAGTATAGTTTAGGAATGGTAATGTGAGCGAGAGAAGAATGTAGGTACCCGGCGGGCAGAGGCGGTGCGGTACGTGAGCATGTGGGCTAAGGCAGGGATGATATAGACGGTGAAGGTAACAAGTAAGGCTCCAACTGCCGAGTTTATTGGCCCGAAAAAGGGAAAGATGATTGCCAAAAACCATATCGGAACCACCACCGGTAGCCTCACCAGCGCTCTTAGACATAAGCTCTTTGTGTGGTGCATTCCGATCGCTTTTTCCCATACGAAGTACAATGGTGTACACGCAAACCCGAACGTTATAAACTGTAAATCCAAAACAAAATTTTGAGAAAGAATATATAATCCGATAACATTTGTATTCATACATATATATCATTCGCCCTAGATGTTAATACGGCGAAAAATGTTAATTAACTAGTTAGACGTATTTATCCATGTCATAAACTATAACAAGATTCCTTATGAGTATGAATTTCATTGCGAAAGAGAATAATGTTCTTAGTATGGACCGGTACCGTATAAATAATAGCATGTAACTTGGACCAATCATTAATGGCATAGTGTAATTATTGTGAGACATGTAACATAGTGAGAGTTAGGATGATAGGAACCTGATGGATGAGCATGAGGATAACGGCGGTGTCACGGAAACGCGTTTTAGGGAGGAGAGAGAAAGCGTTTGAGTGGTTGAGAAGTTGGTCGCCGAAAGCCCAGTAGACGGCGGAGGCTGACGGAAGCGTTAATGTGAAGACGTACAGAGTTGCCATCAAGTAGATGCTCTTAAACTTCCTTGGTTTCCACATCGCATGCATTATTTCCCTGAAAATTTTATAACTTTTTTTATAGATAAAATGTAAAAGGAAATGGCATAAAAGTCTTTTACAGTGGATTTATGGGTCCGACCAGAGATTGGCCGTCCGGGTCCGACCACTGTGGTTACGTTACGTAGTCGTACTCTCGAAGATGAGATAGATATTTGTGAGTAAAATTTACTAAAATAAAAAGAATGTTAGGAATTGAGTTCAGTAGCTAGTAGCTATAGTGTGTGTTAAAAAGGTAAATAGAATTTTTCTGGTAAATTTGTCTTTATTTATTCCGTAATAATGATTTTGTCTGTTTGTGCGTTTAGGACAGAACCTAAAGTAACCGGCAAAAGCTGCACATATAGAAGCTAAAAGAGATGAGTCTTTAAAAAAGAAGAAGGAAACATAAATCTTCAGGGAAAATTCATTTTTTTTTTTAATATTTGCAAATTGCAACACAACAAATGCTGTATATGGAGAAGAAATTATAACTTATATCCAACTATAATTAGTTTGTTAGGAATGCATCACTTTTCCAATTGTTGTGGATTATACAATTAATTGAAAATCCATGAGAAATATTAAAAATACTTACACGGTCACAGCGTGTCCACCGAAGGTATAGAGGATGTTGGTGGCTCCGGTAAAGTACAACACAAGCTTGGTTGGACCGGAATGTGTCACACCCTCCGCCTACAAACCAGTAAGTTACAACCGGTTTAAGTCACATTGTTTTTTCTTCATTTAAATCATTTGATTTTGATGAGGACATACCTGACCATGGAGAAAAGAGGCGATGGTGAGGTACCAAGCGGTGTAGGTGGTCATGCCAAGGCCGAGGAAAGACCAAATACGGTAATTGTGGAAAGATGGTATGAAAACGGTCGTGGCACAGCAAGCCCCAAATATATAAGTCCATGTCCTCTTGTCTAACCTATCGTTTATGTAATATATATTGCTGCATCATCCCAACAACAACACACACATGAATCAATTGATGGTATCATTTAGATATATGTATTTGTCCCTCTATATCAATATACTATTAAAAAGATTGGTAAAAAGTAATAAAAAAGAGAGGAAGAAGTACCTAGCACAAGCAATGAGCTGGATGACTGATCCGAATAACAAGAAGGTGCAATTAAATGCGAGCCCCGCTGCTTTCCAGTACGGACCCAGCAGCCCATCAAGCACTTCAAACCACTTCCCATTTTTTTATTTTATTTTTTTTGTGTTAAGAAAACAAAACAAACATGCAATTCAATTTAGTAAATCTAAAAGTGAGATCAAATTCGAATATGTCACTAAACTAAAATAAGGAAGAATTTACTTGAATAACGTGGTTTTTGAAGGATTTGGCTTCTTGTTTCTCCATACGGGCACGATACTCGACGTAAAGAACACTGATGAGATAAGCAGTCCAAGATCCCATTAACCCATAGAATATTTGAAGCAATATTCCTGATAACATTCCCAACTGCGAGAACGAATACGGCAGCGTCAACAGCACTTGTGCCACCTGCAACCATATATTTTTGTTTTTATAACTTAAGTTGTTATTTATTTCAAGAATGTTTTATGAAAGAATATTAAAAAAAAACTTTAGGACAGACGAAAAAAGAGTAATTTGGTCTTATTATAATAAAGAAACATTTGTTTTCTTATAGTAAATATTACTACTAGATGAATTATTCATTATCGAAATTGTACTTACTTGATTTGATGCACAGCTAAACCAGGCGTCCCAAGCGGACCCGCCATGCCAGAGGAAGCTCTTCATACTAAATCCATTGCCCCCGTTGCCGTCAATATCCTCCTCCGCCGCTGAATCTTCCACTTTTCTACCGGCCACCTCATCCTCCCCGGAGACTACTATTGACTCCTCCGCTTGTTTCTCACCCGACATTAGCAATCGATTTCTGTACGGTACACAAAGATAATTATATAAAGCAAACAAATAATTGAAAAGTTACAATCTTTTGATTTTTTATGGTTTAAAAAGAGAGAATCTTATGAAGGAAGAAAAATTGTCTCCAAGCTCTTACCCTTTTTTCCTTTTAGTCCTGCTGAGAAGAAACACAGAGACTTTAGCTCTGTCTCTTTCTACACTCTCCGAAGCAGAGCACAGTATCAAAACAATAAAAGAGAACCACAAAGATTTAATGGAAGAGGGAGGGAGGGAGAGAGAGGAAAAGAGTGAAGAAGAGCTCTCTGGTTATGTAATAACAATGGCAAGTGAGTAGGAGAGTACTGTAATAACGAAGTCTACTTAAAAAAATGTTCTGTTTTTTACTTTTAATGCGGCCGCCTTTGTTATAATTATACATGTTCAATGAAAGAGAGAGAGAGAGAGCATAAAAGCAGGAAGCTTTTTCTTCATTTCTTTTTACCTGCCTTCTCTATGATTCCCACATCATTTAGACCTCTCTAATTAAACTTAGTGTGTTTTCTTTTGTGGGTTTACCATTTTGATTTGTAACTTATGATGACACACATAAATTTTGGGTATCCAGTTTTGATTTTGAACACAAATTATATTACTATTTGTTACCTTCACAGTGGTCACTATACCAAACTTTCTAGCATTATAATATTTTGATTATACATTAATACACAAAACACATAGCTAATAATAAGTAACTTTTCTTAGAGTTTTTAGTGTATTTATATTGTTTTGTTTTGTTGGTAAATATCTCAGTGCACATTGTTCTTTCTTTCGATAACATATTTTATCATTTATAAAGATTTTCTTATTCCCTAAAAGAAAAGAAAGAACAGTTAAACGGAAGAGATGGGAGTGAGAGTGACAGTGTAATATACCGTCGGCTTGAGCCTTGAGCCGAGCCATTTTGTGGGAATTAAACCTTCTTCACGCGTTTAAAGCAAACCCCCCACGCGCGTCATCAAGCCCTTGACCCTACGCGCCAATGTTCTTCTACGCGTGCATCCATTGATTCTCCGTGCACTCGCCATCTCTGCACCGTCGGATTGTCCTACAATCCACAATCATCTTTCCTATCATCATCACTTGGTCTAATTTATAATAAAATTTTTGTTAAATATTTGTTCACGACTTTTGCAGTCTTTGATTCGTCAAAGAGAATACTATTGTAGTTCTTTTTAGTGTCAAAAACTGAATTGGATACAAAAAGAACATTTTTATTCAGTGTCGTCATGGTTACGAATGTATTATGTATGAACCATTTTTTTGCATAATTACATTAGGAAAAAGAACATACTTTATTAATGGGCTTTTAGTGCGTTTTAACAAACACAGAATAAGTAATGGACTTTGATGCCTTTGGGTCTTTTCAAATGGACCGAGACTTGTTGAATCAGCAGCTTTCCAGTTCTGATCCCTCTGAATTTGATTCTTCGATTCAACTAGATTTTATTTTTTATGTTTCACTTGGAATTTACTACTTTATTATCGGGAGTAGCATATGATATGAATATTTTAAACTCACTCATTTCTATTAGAATTTAATATTTACTATTGAGATATAGTACAAATTATAACAGTTTGATCGTATTAAAAATGTTTTGCTTTTCATACTTGTACTATAGTTTAGCGATTTTTTCTCTATCAATTATTCAGTACATTAGTGGGGAAATTACACATTGATAGTGGTCACCATTTTTGGAAATTATTTAAGGGATGAAAACAAAACAAGAGATCCATGAGTAGGGAAATCTTGAGAAGAAGATTATGATTTAAAAAAAAAAAAAAAAAAGTGGGTGGGAGACAAGACAAACGTCTAAGGGATATACAGATAGTTGTGTGAACTGTGAAGTGAGACCATTACATTAGATCGACCGACCATTCATATTGTTGCCTTATCAATTCATTGAAAGCAATCTATTTCTTCATTATTACTTTCAAAGATTTTATGCATGCTCAGTTTCACTCCAAACCTTACAATATTTAACCTAGTTTTTATAATGGTTATTGTATTTCATAATCATTTTTTTGTTTTCCGTTTTGTAAATTAACAGAAAAAGATAATCCAGTTCTTGTTTTTCAATGGAGAATATTTGCCATTAGAGTGGTTTAATGACTGTTTATAATCATAACGTACAGGTGACAATCCATATATGAAATCAATCAGTTGATTTGATTTTCCTTAACAAGATTCGAACCCAATGCCCTTGGGATGTGTAATTATTGTGTTAGGAATCGACTGCTTTTTTTGTAAAAAGACAAAAAATCAATTATATTTTTAATAAAAATTTCGATACAATAATTACACTAAATGTTCGTCAGAATTTACATGGCCGAATGTTTGTTTTATTTGGATACGGACATGTTTTACTTATTGGTCTCGAAAATTCCATTAATAAATACTTGGGCCTAATATGTGACCCAAAAGAACTTGGTCTCAAGCCCAATAACTCTATTTCGTCATCTTCCAAATTGTTAGGGCACAGATCAAAAGAAAAATAAGAAGAATCGGTTTTTGTTCTCTCACACAGTCTTCTTCACTTGGCTCTACCTTGAATTTCTACTTTGGTGCTACTCTTCTTCACATACCTAGCTGCTGTATACTATACGGTAATTTGGCGGGTCTTCTTCTTGTATATCGATTTAATCTCGAAATTTTCTACCTTGCAGATATTTTTGTTGTGCACTTAATGTGTTTGATAGAATGCCTCTGAGACACACTAGTGGCTTAACTTATCTCTGTCCCTTCAGTTTTCGCTGACTTTTAGTGTTCATCGCAGTGAACCAACTCCGTATTCTACTTTAGAGGCCATGGGAAAAGCTTCTCGAGACAAAAGGGTATGTATGCCTTGAATGAGGTTCTTAGAGCTTTATGTAAAAGGTGCGCATTTCTCAGAATTATACTCGTGAGTTCTTAACTGTTCCTCCACCAATTGGTTGCAGGATATCTATTATCGTAAAGCTAAAGAAGAAGGATGGCGTGCAAGAAGTGCTTTTAAGCTTCTTCAGATTGATGAAGAATTTAATATTTTTGAAGGTGGTCTCTTGAATCCTTAATCTTATCTCTCATATGAACCCTCATTCACAGACTCAAGCCTAATCACGGGACATGAGTCCAAAAACCTGCTTAATTGAATGAATGCAATACTTTTGATAGACGTATAACTCACCGACTTTGTCTTAATTATATGCAGGTGTGAAGAGGGTCGTAGATTTATGTGCTGCACCTGGTAGCTGGAGTCAGGTATGGTGATCCTAGGTTGTTACTACTCACATTCTGCACAATGTAAATTGGCTTAGTCACTTAGTAGATCTCTCATAGAAGAAAGAAGAATCCGTTTAAAAAGTCTATAGCTGGAACTAGATCCCATCTTTTAGATTTTCAGGCTATATTTCATAACTGTGTGGATCTTTTTGTATAGGATTATAGTTGAGTTGCAATCTCAGTTAGCTAACCGACAAAACTTAGCTTGTTTAATGTAGAGTGGGAGGAGTTAAATATGGTAAACAGAAGATGATAAGCATTGGGAAATTGAGTTGAGAGAGCAGGGATGCTGTAAAATTAATCTCTGAAGTTCTTTGTTTGGTTGATCCTCGGTTCCCAGTGGAAAAGTTAAAGAGAAACACGTTTTGAATTTTATCAGTGCACTGCATTTGTAGGTCTTGAGTCGTCAATTATATCTTCCTGCAAAGTCCTCAGCTGAGTCAAAGTAAGTTTCTCTTCCACCATCGTTTTTCTTTAGTTGTTTTAATCTGCTAGTTAGTAATCCACTATTTGACAAGGTTGAACTGATTTGTTACTGTTGAAACACTATGCAGAGATGGGGATCTTCCTCTTATAGTAGCCATCGATTTGCAGCCTATGGCTCCAATTGAAGGTGTCATCCAGGTTCAAGGGGACATAACTAATGCTCGGACTGCTGAAGTGGTAAAATTTCTCGACTCCTATCTCATAAATTTTTCTACATCTCTTTCTTCCTCTTTAATTATGCTTCAAGTTTGTGTTTGTTTCCATGGCTTACCTTTTCCGGTGTTTTTTTTCAAGGTCATTAGACACTTTGACGGCTGCAAAGCGGACCTGGTTGTCTGTGATGGTGCTCCAGATGGTAAAACAGTAGATAAAGTGTCTGTCTCGCCGTTCAATATATACGTTATGCTATAAAAAACGCCTTTTACAATTTGGTTTGCAGTTACTGGTTTGCATGACATGGATGAATTTGTCCAGTCCCAACTCATACTAGCAGTAAGTTTCTTATATCTATGTATATACATGATCGATATGTCATGTTTGAACAAAATTTAGCACTAATTTGAAGCATATTTTCATGAATAATGACAATAACAAACAATCCGTTTTTTTTCCAGGGATTAACGATTGTAACTCATATTCTTAAAGAAGGTGGAAAATTTATTGCAAAGATATTCCGTGGAAAAGATACAAGTCTCTTGTACTGTCAAGTAAGTTTACATGTTGTGCTCATGAAATTTACTGTCAAGTTAGATACAAGTCTCTACTCAGTACTCTCTACTGTCAAGTAAGTTTAGATGTTTTGCTGATGAAATTAACTGTTGTTTTTACTGATAAGTTTATTTCCTTTTATTTGTAGCTGAAATTGTTTTTCCCAACCGTAACTTTTGCGAAACCGAAAAGCAGCCGCAATTCAAGTATAGGTAAAAGAATAGAACTTTCACATGTGCAAATATGATTTGCTTACTCAAGGTTTAATCATCAAAGACGTAAATGTTGCTTTTTAAAAGAGATTCTGATTACATGTTCTCCACTCTGTTTCTATAGAGGCTTTTGCAGTCTGCGAGAATTACTCTCCGCCAGAAGGATTTAACCCGAGAGATCTGCATCGTCTCTTGGAGAAAGTCGGAAGCCCTTCAGGTGGAAGCGATCTCGGTAAAAATCTCTTGGCTTCAGCTTCAAAATTCTGAAGCTCTTCTAGTTAGACACAACTAACTTATGCATTGTTGAGTAGTACACTTTCAATTTACTCTTCCTCAACCTAACTCTCACCTAAAAAATGCTCTCTCTTCATGTGAAGTTAACCTTTTGGGCAAGACAAAGAAATCTTCTTAAGTATTATTATGTCAGATTCAGAAAGAGAATATTTTAACCTCTTTTTTTTTTTGCGTTATTATTGTGCTTGAGATTTTGTATTTTCTTGGTACTCTGCAGATTGCAGTAGTGGTTGGCTTGAAGGACCCAACAAAGTTTATATACCATTCTTGGCATGTGGTGACTTAACCGGTTATGACTCAGACCGGTCTTACCCACTCCCTAGAGAAGCAGATGGATCATCATACCAGAGTTTGGACCCGATTCAACCTCCGATCGCACCGCCTTATAAACGAGCTCTTGAGCTCAAGAAAGCTTCAGCACAAAGCTTCAACTCTTGAAGAAGGTGATACCAAAAAAGAAAAAGGAACAAACTTTTCATTGGATTCTGTAGCCTGTCGTAATGATATATTCAGGGACCTACAATTTCTATAACGCTTAATGTTTTTGTTATGATGAGGTTATATTTTTTATAGAATAAGAGATTATATTATTACTTTTGTTTAATACTGCTAGGAAGAAATCAAATATTGGGTCAACAAAAGAAGAAGCTTTTTCAGTCTTATGGTCCTTTGATTTCGACCCTTCTTTTTGAATTCTAAATTGGCCCACTTCGTTTTTCGTTTTTAGTTTGTAACGAAACTTGAAAAAAAAAAATGGATTAAGATTTGAGGAATTATAACTTTTAGTAGTCACTAGCTAGTTGAATAATTGAATCGATAAACATAAGACTTTAATCAACTGATCACCTATGCAACTCTCAGTGTCAACTCTTTTACATTACAAAGGAAACAATAAAAATCGTTTAGCGAGACCAGGTAGAGATCGAGTTTGATCTCGACAAAGAAGAGCAAGAGTTTAAGAACTCAATGCAGTCCTCAATGGCTTCTGCACGGTGAGACTCTGATCCGTTTAGAGACTTTGACTTCATCAAATAAAGAGACGAAGAAACGTTACTGGAAGATGACGGTGTCGTTTTGGTGTTCATCCTGCCGAATGATATATAACGAAACGTTTTGCCAACTCTGTCTCCAATACTGCGGAGTAATCTCTTCGTCGTTGCCGGCGAGTCACTGAAGCTGAAACTGAATATTCCAACAACGACCCTCCTGCGACCATGCCGTGATGAGCTGTGTGTTGGGAAGATCAGTTCGTCGTTTGCTTCTGGGTCCGGACTAAAGCGTACTCTTTTGGATGCTCTTCGAGACATATTCTTGTCTGAAACTTTATCGAGAGAGAGACAGAGAGAAAAAGAGAAACAAAATGGAGACGTGAGGGATTTTGAAGATTTATTTATGGGGGCAAGTCATGTATAATGTTTGGGGAGGAATTTTATTAAGGAAGGAAATTTGAACAAGTTACTTGTTTATACATGTACAACTACACGTAAGTTATTTAACCAATTGATATGAAATGGTTTCCAATATCTAGATTTGTTTAATTGATTCTTGATTTTTTTCCATTATAGCTTGTAGAATTTCTACGAAGATGATGCGATTTGTAAAACCAAAATTATAGTCAAAAGAAAAGACAAGGAAAAAGGTTTGAAGTAAAAGAGTAAATTGAGTACTTGGAATAAATCTAGGTTTGAAGTCGAAGATTCAACAATAACAATATAAGTAATTAGGTAGATAAATTCTCATATGTATGATGAAATAAATCAATAAGACAAAAAAAAAAAAAAGGTTGATTCTCTTCTTGTCACTGTTGTGAGAGCTTTGTTTTTTTAGGTGAAATATTAGGGGTCCTACCCCCAATGTTCCCCATTCATTATAATACTTTATGTGTAAACATAGGCATATATATAGAGAAGTTTTGAGATATATATCAGGCCCGGCTCTTGGGAGGTGCTGAGTGTGCTAGTGCACCGGGTTTCACTTCTTTATTCAGTTTTTTCTTTATATTTTAGGGTCCAAATTTTCAAATAATTGCAAAATAGGATTTAGTTTTTAAATATTTAGAGTTTTAGGTAAAGAAATTTGGAGCATAGCACAAGGTCCAATAATTTATTGGGCCGGCTCTGATATATACTAAGACACTATATAGAAGTTTGATTATGTCAAACAAGAAAATTTGAATGAGAAGTTTGAATATAGAGAGACTTATCAATATCACTTTAGTTCAACATTAGATGTAATAACAGTTAAACAATTTTCTAACCAATCCAAATAACTCAGGTTAAGTTCATCTCAATTATTTGTTTGGAAGTTTCATTTGAAGTACATTAATCTCAATTGAGACGAATGTCATAGTCCATATATTTTGTGTACCTCGTCATCTTTGGGCCGAAGGAACAAAGAAAACTTAGCCCGATTAGGATCCATTCATATATGGGCCCATATAAGGCATTTAGTGTAATAGATTTTTGCATCATCATGTCTTGAGATTTTCTATTAGAAAAGTCGAAACAATCAAATAAACCAAGAGAAATATTGAAAGCAATCATGTTGGCATTGAGTAAATTATGTAAGATTTGAATTCTCCGAGGAACACACTACGTTTGTATGTTGCGTTCTAACTTTAGAAAGATTAAAAACCATAAAATATTGGTAATCGAGAAAATGAAGTTAGATCTTTCACATGCAATGATATGCATATGGGACAGCCAAGCAGTTTATATGTTGTGTTGTGTTGTATAATATAAGACAAGATGCTTTATAATTATGTGAAGCGAATATTCATTGGAATAGATTTCCGATTCCACATTTCTTTCTCTTTTTTTGGTTGTATTTATAAGCAATATAAAAAAAATTATTATATAAATATATATAAAGAATATATATAAGGTTGTCTTGGCGTAATTATTTGAGTTTTATGTTATATCGATCTACAAGTAATTAGCGCGGCTAATGATATGATACGTAACGAAAAGTATTTTGACCAAATAATTACAAAGTCAATTTTTTTTTGTCAGGAGTACGTTATTGTGATTGTGTTTTTTTTTTTTTTGTAGTAATTGTTTTCTCAAGTGTTTAAACCCCTAATGTATGCATAAACCATTATAACAACAACGATTTTTCTATAACTTCTGTAATATTAATAAAAGATAAATTTTAGCATATGCTAAAACGAGTATTAGGATGCTTATCTGTCTCTGCCTCACAAAGAGGATATACCTCTCTTTCGTCTTCTTCAGATTCTCTCTGACGGTTGTTAAAAATCCGATTATAACGACGACGACACCCAAATCCTCACAAATATATAATTATTAATTTAAGCTTCTCTGTCAAAATAAAAAGGAGTCATGACGACTCTTTCTTCTATAAATCTCTCTATACCTCCTCATTTGCTTCCTAGCACGACTAACACTTGTTCTTCTTCCTCTGCAACCTCTTGTTCTCCTCCCAGGTCTTCTTCTTTTGTTCTTCATTCCCCTCTTTCGTTTGGTCACCGGAGATTACCCATTAGCAAGAAAAGCAAGCTCCGCTTCTGTGGAGTGATTACAAAGGAAGCTGTTTCTGGGTCCAACGATATGACTATTACTCAAGTCAGAGAAGATGACGAATCGGAGATTGATGCGCCGCTTCTCGATCCTGAGTCGCTCTCTAAGCCTAGGAGAATTGCTCTCTTTGTTGAGCCTTCTCCCTTTGCGTAAGTCTTCTTCACAGTGTTCTTTTTTTGCTTGTTTTGTGTTCGACGAAATGTCTCTGTGAAAACAGATTCTACTCATTTTTTTCCTTGGTTGACTTTTTCCTGTAATGTTTTTTTCTTTCGATTTGATCGTTACATTTATTTTATGAAGAGATACTCGCTAATGTATGAATTTGCTACACCACCAATTTAGCAAATTATATAGTAGATCGTTAAAACCAATTACATTCAGGATTTGTTTGAGTCAAAGTTGTCAGATTTTAGTTGTGAATATCCCAAGATTCTCGGAATCACCGATCCATTGACCAAAAGCTTTTATTATATGTCATGTTATTATTGGAAGTGATTCTCTCTTTGATTTTGTTGCAGCTATGTATCCGGCTACAAAAACAGATTCCAGAATTTCATTAGATACCTCCGTGAAATGGGAGACGAGGTTTCTTCTTTTACTATCTCATTCTTCAACTTAAGTATCTTTTCAGTCAGCTCATAAGTAACTGTTTCCAGAATTAGAATTACTTGACAAGTGTTAACTGTTCCTTTTTTTTTTTTTTTAATAACTTTTTTGCTTCATAGGTTATAGTCGTGACGACACATGAAGGTGTTCCTGAAGAGTTTTATGGAGCCAGAGTCATTGGATCAAGAAGGTAGCACCATTTAGTTTACTCACTGGATGTTCTCTATTTGGTAATATCGCTAATTTCTTCTTCTCTTCTGTAGCTTCCCTTGTCCTTATTACCAAAAGGTTCCACTCTCGCTTGCGCTTAGTCCAAGAATCATCTCTGAAATTGCACGGTTTAAGCCTGACATTATACACGCTTCATCTCCCGGAGTTATGGTAAATCCCTCAAGAATTCACATTACTAAAACATTAGCAAGACCAGTGAACTGGAGAGAATCCAGAACTTGACTCTCTTTTTTCCCTGACTAAAATTTTTAGGTCTTTGGTGCTCTGGCAATAGCAAAAATGCTATCTGTACCAATAGTAATGTCTTACCACACACACGTCCCTGTGTAAGTACCTTTTTCTGCCTCATTTCACAATGTTGTTATAAAAAAATTTTTGTCTAAGATTAAGCTTGTGTTGATGTGCAGATACATCCCAAGATACACTTTTAGTTGGTTGGTAAAACCAATGTGGTCTATAATAAGTATGTAAAACCCGCTTTTCAAATGTCAAAATTTCCTTCTTCTTTTTCTGGTTTATTGTGATGTATAATATGAAACTAAACTTGAATATGCTTTTATCAGGGTTCCTTCACAGAGCGGCTGATCTTACATTAGTTCCTTCTGCTGCCATTGGAAAAGATCTTATAGCAGCTGGTGCAACTGCAGGTGAAGAAAGATCATACATTACATTTTTGTACAAGCTCTATGATTGTTCAAAACTTACATTTTCTTCTTCTTTTTTTCATATATTGAAGCTAATCAACTTCGACTTTGGAATAAGGGTGTCGATTCAGAAAGCTTCAATCCCCGTTTCCGTTCTCAAGAAATGCGTATAAGACTGAGGCAAGAATAGAATATACGTTTCTTTTATATGCATTAAAAACAATGATACTTTCCACGCTAATCTTGATGTTTAATATTTTGTAATTAACAGTAATGGCGAACCAGAAAAGCCACTAGTGATTCATGTAGGTCGCATTGGCGTAGAAAAGAGTTTGGAGCTTTTAAAGAGGTTAGAATTTTGTATAAACTGGACTCACTTCTTTTAAGTGGTGTATCGAATTTTGATATTGAGAAATTTGTGTGCAGTGTAATGGACAAATTACCTGAAGCTCGGATTGCTTTCATTGGAGATGGACCATACAAGTACTAGTTTTGTTAAAGATTGGCCATATTGTTATCTGAAGATTTCTAGTCAACAACATTGTAATTTTGTTTATCTGTTTCGTTTTCTTAAAGAGAGGATCTTGAGAAGTTGTTTACCGGAATGCCAGCGGTTTTCACTGGAACGTTACAAGGCGATGAACTCTCACAAGCTTACGCAAGTGGAGATGTGTTTGTGATGCCATCAGAGTCGGAGACACTTGGCCTTGTGGTTCTTGAAGCAATGTCTTCAGGACTTCCTGTCGTCGCGGCCCGTGCCGGTGGAATCCCTGATATAATCCCTGAAGATCAGGTCAGTGAATTATCTGAATTACAATTAACTGCCAAACCATATTGATGAGCATATCAACCGAACCGAAATGGTTGAAAAAACAATTTCTGCCAATTTTCTTATAAGCGAGCTGTAACCGAACTGAAACTTTATTCAATCATAGACTGGTACACAAAATGATCTTGCATTGATTGTTCTTATGGGTCAACCTATATTGAGCTTGTGGTTTTCTGATTCTGATGTTTTCATCAGGAGGGAAAAACCGGATTTTTGTTCAACCCTGGAGATGTTGAAGATTGCGTGACAAAACTGAGAACTTTACTGCACGACCGTGAAACAAGAGAGATCATTGGAAAAGCGGCAAGAGAAGAGACCGAGAAATATGATTGGAGAGCAGCAACGACAAAGATACGCAATGAACAGTACAGTGCAGCGATTTGGTTCTGGAGGAAAAAGAAAGTTCATGTTTTGGGACCAATCAATTGGTTGATTAAACGACTGTTTCCAGTACCGGAAGGTAACGTGTAGAAAAAGCAGTGGACGAGGATTTGGTATGGAATGTGAAGATTTGATAGTCTATGGTTTCATTTACTGAAAATCCTCTGTTTGATTAATGGTGTTTATCTTATACTTGGATTGCTTATATATGTTCATGGAAAGGTTGATGTTGTAAATTGTAAGATATGTGTGTCTATGTCTAATAGGAGGTTTAAAACCTGGTTTGAACTTTGGCCTTTAGGGTTTTAGTTTTTTTTTAGATATATACTTTGTGTTTTTATTCTATTGTTTTTTTCTTTTCTTTTTATTCTGTAAAAAAACGATTAGCAGATTAGTTTATGTTTCTCTTGCTATTTTTGTGACTATTAAGGCTCGGACAAAGAAATTAAATGCACCCACAAACTGTTTAGTTGGTTTGATCGTTATACAAGTTGTCAATTCTGTTTTAGTTTGTTGTTTTTTGTTCGAGGAACGTGTACGAGGCCGGTTCTTAGTTGCTGGAAGCACAAGGACGCACCAGCCTATCGATAGGCCCATTAATCGCTACAAACTTGGGCCTTTTGTTACAAGTGGACAACTTACAAGCATGGGCTGGGTCCCATTACTACTTTTTTGCCCCCAAATAATCGTATTAAGATAGTTCCAAAGTCAATTATTAATTTCTAAAACGTCAATTATAGTAATCAAGAAATAAAAGTTTCTAAAATGATAATACAGAGTTGTTAATTTAGAAAGAAAAACTTGAAAAAGACGGGATTTTGTACATTAATAATACACTGTCACATTAAGACCAGTAGATTGACTCATAAGACGTCGTTCGCTTCACAACTCTCAGATCGAAATATCTAAAAACTTTATAGATAAATCTCAACCGTCCAAAGTGCCATGCCATTAAGTTCCTCTATCACTTTAGATATTTGCTTTTTTTTCCTCTGTATCAGAAACTACGTCGTTTTCAACAATCGTAAGTGACTTCTGATACGTATTGCATAAACTCAGCATCGTTCTCAATCCCAGTCATAGTCTCCGGCGCCAGAACTACTTCCAGATCCACGCTTCCGTTTCCTTCTCTACCGGGAAACGCCGAGATCTTCCCGTCGAATTTATTCGCTCCGCCGCTTCTCACAGCTAACGGTTTTCCCCATCCGAAATCATTGTCGTACATTGGGAATCTCGGCGAGCTCCCCATCGTGATCGAAGCTCCATCTGGATTTCCGAGAGGAAACAGCCTCGGATCGCTTTCCCAAGCGGCGATTCCACGGCGGACCGTCGCGTCGTCGTGCGCCACCACGTTCCTGTGTAACTGTTCGGCGGACCACCTGAGATCTTTGCTTAGCAGATCTCCCGCAGACGCCAACGTCGGTATGCTCTGTATCGCGTTTCCGAAGTAGTACGGATCCATCTTCGGCTCAAGCCGGTGCCGGCAATTAACCGCCATTCGAAACGTCGTCGTCTTGCTCGGATCGAGATTCCTCGCTCGTGTAACGGATCGCCATAGCTGAGCGCTGAGAGATTGGAACGATGAAATCTCAGCCGTCCGATCATAACTCTTCTTATTATTCAAAAAACTATCCAAAACGGTTGTTATTTTTCCGTTAATCTCTCCGTTACATTTCCTTCCATCGTTAACGGCAGTCTCAATTCCGTTAACTCTGTTATTCGTCCTCTGTTTCAGTTTGGTAATCGCCTCTCTGCTGAAATGAAAAATTCTCTCCCGTAGAGGTTGGTCGGCGTCGAAAGTGACACGTGGACCACCGGGAGGGACTGGAAGAACGACCGGAGAATCGAAGACGGTGTGGCGGGAGAAATCTGGAAGGTGTTTGATCTTA
This sequence comes from Arabidopsis thaliana, assembly GCF_000001735.4. NCBI lineage: Eukaryota > Viridiplantae > Streptophyta > Magnoliopsida > Brassicales > Brassicaceae > Arabidopsis > Arabidopsis thaliana. Next base: position 85,107 of record NC_003076.8, on the reverse strand, counting down.
CAAGCACCGCTAGTGACGTCAGCAAAGGTGTTGAAGAAGTGCCAGAAGGAAGTTCCGTCAGTAACGGAATGATTCACGGTACATCCGATGAAGACACCGTCGTGGAGCTCCGTCACTTGAACGGCGGCGAGAGGCTTATGATGACCGTTGTAACTAACGAGACGCTCGAAGACGAAAAACTCACGGAAAAGCAGAGGAACGTCTTCACCTGGTAAGAGAACATCAGAGAGTTTGACGTGTTTAGCGGAAGCGGCGACGAAATCAACTCCGGCGTCGTTGCAGACAATGGAAATGTGACCGGCGGGAGTGGTGGAGAAACGGCCGGCTAAAGCAGGGAAGAGGGAAAGAGTGGAGGAGAGAGAACGGCGGAGAGAGGAGACAAGGTCGTCGAAGGAGAAGGAAGGAGGAGGGCTGGTGAGGAGGACGCCTTTTTGAATGTAATGACATGAGAGCATAGGGAGGTCGGAGACGGAGAGACGGAGATCGGAGACGGTGGACTTCTTCTCCGGATAGACGATACATTTTGAAATTTCAGTTACCGAACAAGAAGGCATTTTATTTGGACAAAAATGTTTTAAAGAGGATATGGATTTTGGGAGTTATGGGTTTAACTTGCCCGTATTGGTGATGAGTAGGAGTTATGGGGGGGGGGGGGGATAGGGGTTTATATAGTGGTCGGATCAATGGTTGGATTCATGAACTTGAGTTGTTACTATTCTTGTCTTTTTATTTTAGTTGTTTTCTATATTTCATATTTTTTTCTTTTTCTTTAGCTATGAAGCCTATAATCACAATAGGTTTGTATAATAAAACTATATGAAAATCCCGGTGATATTTATATTGTTAATTTGTTACTAAAGAAAAAATTATATCAAACGCACATTCTTGCCTCAATTAGTATCATATCTCACCATGCAAATTCTAGATGAATATTTATAGCAAGTGTTAACATCACTTTCACGAGCAAAATGTTTTGTTTTAGGATAAGTAAAAGTGTGTTTGGTTGTTTTTTCTTTGAAATTTCAAATCAAAATCAGAAAGAACCCAATTTCGGACTTTTATGTGTGAAATGTTTTGGTTTTTTTGTTTGCTTGCTTCCTTGATTGATTTTGATTCTGTTTTGGTTCGATTATTCGGTTTAGATCAAATCTATATATACAGTTAGTCGATTTATATAACAGACAAACATGACAAAATCAGTAAGTTACAATGACCTAATGTGTAATTATTTGTAGTGGATAACATCTGCCAGCATTTTTGACAAATGAGGAAATTTGAGTATCCTCTGTTTTGCATATAGAAATATATATATGTCTAAGTAATAGTAGTAATATAATAGATTCCCTCATGCATGTATCATTTTGTCTAAGTACAAATCGTTAATATAAATATAATTGAAAACACAAAATGTCATCTAAAATAATTATATATTCAGTGGACGTTGAATCCAACAACAACCAAATTAAAAACTTGTTTATATCTTATAGTCGAACTTGATGTTGTTGTCATGTTTTCAAGTGGTCACAGACTCGTAACATTCGTAACAGTACTAAATTTTATAAGAGTTATATAACAGGGTACGTACTTACTCTCTATCTTTATTTTTCATATTTGACATGAGATCGTAAATCTCGAACTTTAACACATATTATAAAGTTTCGTCACATCTAAACTGTTTTAATATATGGAAGGAAAAAAGAAAAAGATGGAGAGGACGTGTTCGGTCGGAAGGAGAAGAAAGGACAGATAGCTTCCATGGGAAACAGATGGAGCGTTAAGACCTACTCTTCTGCTTTTTTTCTTCTTTAATTTTATGAGTATGTACTCATGCACAAAAAATCTAATCCTCTGACAATATAAATCTCATAGGAAACTTAACAAGTCTGCCTTTTTCACTTGTTTTTTAGATCCCAAGATTAATTGCATGGGGAACACAAGCTCTGTTTTGTTTCGGACAAAAAAAAACGAAGATTTGTAACATAGTAGTATTTTAATACGATTTCTTACTTGAATAGTTAATATTTAACGGTTGATGACATTTAATATTTTTACCACTTATTAATTTCTTGTTATGCTATTTTCAAAACTTTTAGAATCATATACATATATATATATATATATGTATGCAAATGCAATGAATATTAAAATAGTGTGGAAATGTTAATATAGAATTTGATGCTTACTTTCTATTAACTTCTGTGCACTTATTCAAAAGCATTCGATTTGGATATGTATAATGTCTTATCAGCTGAGAATCATGAAAAATAACAGTACATAACATAGATAAATTAAATTGTATCGTTAGATGTATATATGAATTTAATAATAGTATATATGACATCAAATGCGCTATATATGTGTCTTTCGCATTGATTCTAGTTGGTCATTTCAAAGAACAAAAGCATTTAATGACTCAGTTATCATATGGTCCATTATTAACTCAAATAACATGAAACATGATCATTAATTATTTCTTCCCCAACTACAATAATTTTTGTTTAGTATGCATCCCAAATTTCAGCTACTACAATGGTTAACAATTATTGAGTTTAAGGAAATAAATTAGTAGTAGAATTCAACTGCATTTCCATTACATAATTTGTTCTTAGTAATCATTGCTTATTCTCAAGTCTGATTCGCCTCTGACAGCAACAATTAGTTATAATCACTTCATGTGGTGATTAATAATGATGAGCATATATAACCAACAACAAAAACAATGAGGAAAATGATTGATACTATTGTCAACTAACGTTAATAATTTTCGTAACAATATATATCAAAATTATAATGGCTTTAGTTCAAATTCTATTAATAAGTTATATTACTTATCTTGTTATAACTATTTACATGTGCTGATAAAATAAAACATAAGACAATGTTATTACTGAAAACAAAATTATAAGAAAATCAGCATGATTTATGAAGCAAATAAAGTATGGCATTGATGCCAACATACAGCATATTAAAAAAAACATATGGTAGATTATACTAATGCTATTAAGTAATAATGTTGTATCATCACTTGTCTTCAACTTATATTAAATGTATGTTACTGGTTTTCAAAAGGTAGCATGACTTTATATTGCATATTTATACGAAACTCCTACTGTTGGAAAAAAAGATCGTCGTAAAATCAAAGGAATTTTTTACGGTAGTTTAAAGATTAAAAGTTTGGAATATGGTATTATGGTTCTTATCTTAATAAGCGGCATTAAGGGATTAATGAAGGCATTTAAAAGCATAATAAATACTATGATTGGAGAAAAAAGCAGAATAGATATGATTGTAGTATGAGAAACTGTACCATGTCTACTGTATAGTGAGGAAAATAAATAATAAATGGACTCTATGAACTAAACATGTCACAATGGACTTAAAAAAATGTCTTCTTATTTTGCATTCGCTTAATCTGTGATACAGCATGTTGCTTTTCTAAGTTTACTTTGACTCTAAACCATAAGAAGTCGGAAAAGAAAAATGCAATAGTAAAAACAGATTGTGATCAATACCATGTAAATCACGAAACTTGGAAGCGAAAAAGTTGAATAAAAGAGGAAAATTGCAACATCTTCCACTTTTGCTGTCGTGTTATAAAGCTTTAGATAAAGTTACCCCACCAATTACCCTATGGCCTATGGGTTGTCCACTAGCTAGACATATCCTAATCTCTAATATTTAAAAATTTGCAACTTCAAACTTTTCTAGCTGTAACAGTTAACTTAGATTAACCTTTCGAAGTGGATTGTTCAGTGTACACTATTCATATTTACTTATTCCTTTTTCAAGAAAGAAATGTATATACATGCTGTAGTGGATATATATACTAATATATAAAAGAGAATGGTGGAAAAAAGAGTCAACTCTGTTAATTAGAAGCATGTTCAATGCATCTATAAAATCTACCAAAACTGAGTGCTTTGACCGTTTTTCTCCATATTAATGGTAGGGACAATTTTAAATCACTTTCACTAATCTATATATAAACAAAAGGTTTAGATTTCCCACAATACCATATAGATTCGGCTTCACTGTTTCATTCGATTTACAAGGATTGTTTTTCTTGGATAATACTTGTGTCTTTTTTTTTTTTTTTAATTGTAGTTATAACGAGTACAAAGATATACCAATAACGTAGATTATAGTACTTTTTATGATAGCCAACCAGCAACAACAAAAAAGTACTTCTCATGAGAAAAGGAAAAAAAAAGTGAAAACTCACGAATATGAACAGTGAGTTACATGCATTATAGGTATCGCTTATTGGTTTTTCGGGACATAATGTGTGAATGTAGTTTATCAAATGGAACTGCTTCGTGCCAGAGCTTTGTTCACGTGAAATGTTGTTTCAGACCTTGTTCATCATATCGGTTTTATGCATCCACCGACAAGTTGCCTAGAAAGATTTTGGAGTTCAGATTTTAAGAACATCATTTACGGATATTCTTGCAACATATATACACACTTCCGGGATTATGAATTCAATTTAGTAGTTTTCATGTATAAATGTGAATAGATGTTGTCTTTGTGATCATAAAATTATCAACTGGGAATGGTGCAACTTAGTGGTAAGAAATAATACTTTTTAACTTCCCACTAATCAGATATTTTGGAGTAAGCAATACATGCATATACCTTTTTCATTAATTAATCAATATTGATTTAACACCAACTTACTTATTTAATGTCAAGCTAATCATTACATGACCCATAATGCATGCATGTGACCCCTAATTCCCACTCATTAAGTACATGGTACATATGTCGTTATAGATTTATTAATCTCTATACTCAAATTAATCAATGTCAACCTTGTAAATCTTGTTTAGCTCCACATCTCTTCTCTAATCTGAAATTTGTGATATAATTCATCCGTATATTATTAGATGAATCATAAATCATAATCCATCCGGCTATCCTAAGATCAGGTCATCAAGTCTACGATGAATCATGTCCTTAATTAGATGCGTAAGGCACTTATAAGTCTATACTATCATTTTGTCTAGTTTACTTTTCTTTTATTTTTCATGTATTTTCGGAAAATTCAAAATTTCTGTATATTTTCTAAACAATTGATGTTTTTTGTTTGTTATTAATAGTTAACTACACGGGGGTTTGTGATTTCCGAGTCTAATCTACGTCTACCGCACAACATGCTAATTATTTAAAACACAAATCAAACAGGTACACAATAATTAATTAAATGTTTAGCGAAATTATTTTCGGAGGTTATAACTAAAAACGAATAATCTGATGCGGAAGCCACGTCATACCTGATGGAGATTGTTATCACAATGACGAAACTACCCTTAGAACCAGCTTGACTTTTTATTTTATTTTTTAAAACACAAGTTGGTACAAAGAACATGTCTTGTTTGAGAAAGAAAAATTGTGGTCTTTGATTGTTTGTTTCTTTGTTGCTCTCTCTTATATCCTACCCCGACAAGACTTGTTGGATGTTGAATTTACAACACTACCCCATTACATGTTTTTATGGTTTTCTAGTTAACTATAACGTTTTCGTAACTGTGAACTGATTCAAGAAATTTTGTTTTGTGAATTTATAATTTATAAGATTACATATAAAAGCAAGAGAAGAGGGATCCAAACCTTTGCATACAAGTGCATGTCTATTATACAATTGATCTTTAGTGCACGGTGACACCTATAACGATTTACACAACTAAGGCGGCTACAACCTCTTTAATTTGTTGGATTCGCATGACTTTTATCAAAATACATGATTTTAGAATTCTTTTTACGGTTTTCTATCTTCTTCGTGTTGAAAAGACAAAGGAAGTGTACTTTTTTTTTTTGGTTTTAATGTTAAGACAAAGGAAGTGTACTTGCTTTTAATCAACTTTTATCTAGTTTTAGGTACGGCGATGGAAGTCTTACTAGTTATAACTCTCTACGATTGGTTGCAATTTGAAATATGAAAAACATGTGGTGCGACTTCATATTATACTCTTTTGTATCTCTATTTTTAAGAGGTCGTAATCCTAATACTGTAGTTTACAACTTTTTGCAATTTATGAATTTAACATTTTAGTAGACTCCAAATCACCGGTACACTCCAAATCACTACTGGGCTTGAAAATCATGGATTTTTACGGGGTTTAAGGGATCTTATTGGGGCACAGTTTAATGGGCATTAACTATTTCTTCTTCTTTGGGCTTTGTAAGCCGACGTTGTTTTTTTGTTTTCCCTTTTCTTTTCGTTTTTTTTAGTTAAACAAAAAAAAAACAAATTGAAAGCTCGAAGCATTTGGGACGCAACACCCGTCAGGTTCATGATAATAATTGGAGGTAAATGGAACCACGAAAATGGAATATAATTCTTCTGTTATGTTGAACGATCAGCGAAGCCATGGGAAGAATATTAAGTAAAAAAGTAGTATTTAATAGTCAGATCCTTCGTCAGTTTTACTTTTAATTTGAACAAAAAAAAACTGAATTAGATGCTGATTCGAACTAATCCTAAGTTGTCGGGAAGAAAAAGCGACTCACACCAAGCATTGACATTAAAGTCAACGGTATTTACATTATAATTATATGATTATTAAAGAATATAGTATGTAAAGTCACACATATATATATATATATATATATATCATATATATATATCATATATTGGTATTATAAAACTCGGAACACTGAAAATTACAACCAACCAGACCTAATATATGGACAGCAGAATCACACAAACCTTTTCATACAAATATTTACAACAATTCTGCAGTAATATGTACGTAGAAAATGTATGTAACAAATCTATAGGAGACCACAAACTCTAGATAATTTCTAAGTGATTTAACTCCACTGCGGAAACGCATTATAATAGCTAGACGCAGACGCAGACGCGAAACTGTAATGAGGATTTGGCTGAAGGAAAACGTCAAAAGAATTGGCTGGAGTAGGAGAGAGTGCTACGTCAGCGGTCGTGGCGGTTGCGGATGCGTCTGCGTCAGGGATGTTAACAGTGGTGATATCGTGAATACTTGATCGTCTTTTGTCTTTACCATCTGTGAGTTGTCGAAGAAAATATTTCTGAGCGTGTGAAGCGACTTGCGTCGGCGTTCGAGTCGTCACAAAGCTTTTTGCTATGTTTCTCCAATCTCCTTTTCCATATTTCTTCAAACCCATCAGAAATCGTCTGTCAAACAAAGAAAAGTAAATCAATATTATATTTAGTTAACTTCACATAAGATAAATAATTTCAAGAAAGTATTTGAAAATAGATATAAATTGTAAGAAAAGTATAAATCCTAGGCATTTTAATTATCAAAAGAAATATTCTCCTCAGTGAGTTCATATAAAAACAGAGAATTTCAAGTAAATATTAATAAAAGAGATATATTTACCTCAAAATACCACAAAACAAGATTTAGTTCCAAAATTATTTACCAAAATAAACAAATTGTTAGGCTTAGAAACTTAAATTCTATAGTATTATAACATAAAATATCGATTTTTTTAGAACAAATCTTTATAACATTAATTAGAAGTAGTGAAGAAATTTGGTAGTTACAGGTGTTCGTCCTCGGTCCACGGAACTCCTTTCTTCCTCTCCTTTTCCGGCATCGGAGACCTAAAACAATCAGTCATCGCCGGCGAACTCCTCTTTCCTCCAACGACGTAATCATAACCGTAGCTGGAGTTTTCTAGACCAAAGAAATAGTCACTGTTTGCAGCGGAGGAGGCGTCGCCGCCGTATCCCGGAATGGGGATAAGTCCGGCTTCGATGTCGCTGACATCATCCTCTAGCTCCTTGTATCGTTTAATGACGTCAGCTACTGTTTTGCCGGGAATCAAATCTGCGATCTTGGACCAGCTCTCAAGATTGTCTTTGTCGTCCAGATAAGCGAGAGCTTTCTCGAACCGTTTGTTCTCCTCCGCCGTCCACGTGGCTTCTCTGACTTCTTGAAAAATCCAGTTTGTGTTTGCCGGTGAAAACATATTAACTCCTCTGTACATCGTCGACGATGACATAGCTCCTCCTCTGTTTTTGGTGAAAACTTTCGTTTTTTTCTCTAAATTTTAGAAGAGGACAAAAAACAGAGAGTGAAGAAGAGAGTCTTGAGTGACCAAGGCAAAAAAAAAAAGAAACGACTTTATTTTCAGAAATCTCTCGAGAAAAATTATTACATGGAGAAAATGAAGAGAGCATAAAGTGGATCTCTTTGGTCGTAAACGAAAAGGAAAACACAAAAGTGGATTTTGCTTTTTTATTTTATTTTTCTATATTTCACGTGATGATCAATAGGAATAATAATACATTCAACAGGAAAAGGTGTATAAAAAAGTGTTTTTTTAAAAGAAAAAATTGAGGAAAAAGTTACAGAGATATTTGTTTTTGTTTTGCCTATGTCAAATGATTTATAAAAAATATATTTTAGTTGTTGCAATCTAAGTCGGCCAGTAGAAATATGACAACTCAGTAGTGAATGTTTCTTATAAGCTATATTTTAATATTTTTTTTAACCTAAGGTCAGATAAATACTTTTAGTATGGCTTATCTATGTGATAATTAGCATATTTGTTTTCTGCTAATATGATAAATCATATAAAATTGAAATGGGATTAAGACTAACCAAATGCACGTGTCGATACATGAAAGAAAGTATAACATAATTTCTATTTTATGACAAAGAAGGTGTAACCAATAAAATGAAAAAGACCAGAAAACGACTGTTCAATGGTTTGGCCGGTTCTTAATTTGTTGTTTAATCAAGAACATAATAATATTTAACTAAAGAGCTTATTTGTCAACACGAAATAGCCCATTCAATATATAATAACACAACCATAACTCCATAAGCTAAACAAATATACAAAAACAAGTTGGAATATTACACCTTCGAAAATTACGTATTTAATTAATTTTTGGCTGGCAAACAATTTGTTTTTTAACGTATTTGTACTTTTCATTTATTTTGTTGTAAATAAACTTCATTTTGTTAATTAATCTATTTAACTTTAAAAAAAAAGTAGAGATCATACAAATATGCGAATTAAACAATGGGATTCGATGGCAAAAACTGCAGAACCGTTGTACAAGTGGGTTAGGTGGTGATCTTAATTAACCTTTAAATAAATTCAAAAGAAAAACTTTGAACAGAAGCCAGAGCTGGATGTAACCAAAGATATTTTCTTTAGTGTATCACAGTTTCAAATTTAGTATTGGTTATTTTATGTTTATTCATATAAGGCAAGATAATACGAAGAATGTATGTGTCGGGTGCTTTCATATCGTAACAAAAGTTCATATATTAATGTCTCACCACGACACCACCTCATGTGGACGGTACCACAGCTCCACTTCTAGCCAATTGAATAATTTAAATTTGGTAAAAGTATAAAGCATTGCAACCAATTATTATAGCCAACTGTCAAACATTTTCACAAACTCATGTATTTTTGTCTTTCAGAACTATTTTTAAAAAAAACTCGAAAAAATAGTTGACTAAGATTTAACTATTTGCAATACCCGGTTCAGGAAACAAATGATAGACGGTTTAAAATTTCGTATTCAAGATCCCGAAAGCATGTGTGATTAAGAACCAAAAAAAAGTATAAAGTATAATTATAATTAAACACTAGTTAAATCAGCCATGAAGAATGAAATTTGGATATTTCGATACGATGAAATACACAGAAAAATAGTTATCAGGAGTAATTAAATAAGGTAGGGACAACAAAGGAAGCCAATACCGAATTCTCCCTATAGTGTCGCTCACATGCATGATGAAACGTAAACTGTAAGTGTCATCTGCTGATTTGTAGCAGACACAAGGTTTCTGTTCCACAGAGAGTGACTTCTTCTTGGATTCTATATTTAGCAAGATTCTCTTACTATAATTAGTAAATTACTCCTTTTTCTGTCGAATTTATTACTCTTGCTTCGTTTTATTTCATTTCTATCGTTTTATGAGGAGTATTTTGTTTTTTTCTTTCTCGTTTTCTTTTAATATTGGAAATGTGACATTGCACCTACTCATTCAAAATTCGACGACAGATGAATTCTGCTTTGATAACGACTTTTTGGAAGAAAAAAAAGACTGTTTTTTTTAGTTTATCGAGTCATTAGTAGACACGTTTAAACTTTAGGTGAAAATTAAGTTCGAAATACTATTTTGTTTTACCAACTAACCGATCACTTAATTAGTTCAGTCTTGTCTTATAACTAGGTCTAACATTTTTTTTTTTCAAGTATGGTATTGCGTTTTGAACATTTTTTATTATCTACCACATGTATTAAACAAGTGATAAAAACAAATTAGGACAAACTATGGATCAATCAGAAGTCCGAAAAAAATTTCAGCTCAAAAAAAAGTTGGTGAGTTTAATTAAAAGGATGCTTCTTTTCAACCTTTCATTAAAGCGTAACAAATCATACAATGACTTTATTGACAATTTACATGAGCATACACATATCAAAATTTTAAAATGTCAAGAAACGAATTAATCGATTCAAAAAATAATAATGGAGTTTTCAACATTTGGGAAGATCACTTGGAGGAGGACGAATTGATTGGTTAGGGCCTTTACCATTCTCCACCAAGAAAGCCATTTTTAGTCCCCATGTTGTATGTACCTCTAAATGGCAATGCATAAACCAAACCCCTGAAACCACACAAATATACATATATATTATTTCAAATAGTCATTGTTACAAATTGAAAAATATATATTACTATACAAAAGTTGTAGATATTATGTACTAGTATAATAAGATAAAAACCTGGATTATCTGCTCGGAATCTGATCGCCGCCCAACCACCGGAAGGTACACCGACGGTATTTCTCTCCACCGGATCAACAAGATTAAACTTGTTAGAATCTTTCTTGGAATTATAGTTTCCAGTTCCTAAACCAACCACAAAGAAATTAAATCCATGTAGATGAATCGGATGATTCTCCGGCGCTACATTTCCGGTGTCTTGCAAAACAACTTGCACCGTCGAATTATATGGAAGCTTGTAAAGCTTTGTAGCCTTCATGGTTGCTAAATTGGAAGGCGGTTTTCCGGTAAAATCGAAAACCCGTCTTGGTTTTGCAGGAAAATCGGTTGTGTATATTCCGGTTAGGTTAAAGTAATGCGCTTGAAGCAGAGCCGTTTTAGGCATCTTGAATGTAATGTTGTTTATGGCGGCGACGACTCGTGAGAAGTTTCCGGCTTTACAGCTGTGACATCGGTTGATTCCTAATCCAACGGTGAATAGAAGATCGTGGTCAACGGTGATCGGAACGTTAGCCGGATATGTCTTGGAATTGAGACTTCTGAGGGAATTAACGAATGTATTTGCGACAGAGGTGGCGTTTTGAGGCGGTGGTGAAGTGGTTTTGGTGGGTGTGGCGGAGAGCGTGCCGGAGTAATGAACGGTAGCGGTGGCGGTGCGATTATCGACGGCGACGACGGCGGAGTCTTGGAAAGGAGCAGCGGCGATTAGATATTGACCGGAAGGACGTGCGGCGGAGACTAAGGCGGTGGTGGTTTGACCGGGGGCGATTAGGATTGTGTCGGTGTTGAAGGGTTTGACATATACGGCGTCGACTTCCACAACGGTGAAACGGTGGCCGGCGATCTTGAAGAAGAGTTCTTCGTTCAATGCTGCGTTTATTAGTCGTAGCATGTATGTTTTCCCGCTCTCTACCGCTAATTTAAAATTACCTTTATTTATAAAAAAGGACAAAAATTATAATCAGATCATATAATAATACAAATTAAGGAAATAATGATTATAGTGAAGTTTAGTTTTAAAAATCGAATTTAGTATTTCACCTTGCGACGGACAATTTGGAACGAAACCGGGATGACCGTTAATGACGTGAGCATCTGAGACATTTGGTGCTAAACCGGATTTTAATGCTTCATTTACTACCGTTTCGGTATCTGATTTCCACCACTCACCTATTAAACATTAAACCGGGAAATTCAAATTGTTAAAACCACAATTTTAAAAATTAACGTTTATCATAATTATGTCATTGTAATTAGTACCGAGTATGATGACTTCTTCTCTATGTGGTTTAGGGAACGGGTAAGGTAGACCCAGTTTAGGCAGAATCACGATGGCACCATGAACCGTAGCTCGGAGCCAGAGAACATGTGCGTGCCACCAGAGCGTACCACGTTGACCCGTGACCGTGAAATTATACACGTAGCTGTGACCCGGCTTAATTGGACATTGAGTTATGTAGGCCGGTCCGTCAGCCCAACCGGTTCTTAATTGTCTTATCCCATGCCTGCAAACCAACAAAATCAATTTTTAGGTTAATTTTGTGATAATTAAGGGAGGAAAAGTTGATAATTTAAAAATACGAGGACAGTCTCACCAATGGATAGAGACGTTATACTTGACGTTGTTAACGACGTTAACGAGAATTGTGTCGTCTTCATTAGCGTAGATTGTGGGTCCTGGGAATTTACCGTTAACGGTAACGATCTGTTTCGTTGAACAAATCCGCGTCACTTGTTTCGTTACCACCTGTTATTTTTAGATAATTACGTACGTACGTTTTACTACTTTTATTTAAGAATTTTTTAGACTCAAAAAGAATGATACAACCTTGATGAAATCATATAATATATTATGATGATAACATTGATCATGCGGACTTACGTTGAAGGTGTACTTGCGGATTGCACCGTGGACGCATGCCGGGAAGGCGAGCAATGCGAAAAGAACCAAAATCCGAATTGGAAATACCATTTCCCTTGAAGCTTTTGATGTGTCTTTAAATGTATACTATGACTTTTCTTCTTTTGATCTTCTACTGATGATTTCTCAACTTTCTCTCTTGGTTTTGTGATTCGAAAATGATTCATGATCATTGCCTTATAAAGATGCAAATGTTGGGTTCTTGTGCTTCGTCAGTTTGGTGAAACTAAAGCTTCAAAGCTTAGAGGGAAAGTATATGTATCTCTTTGTGGGTTGGAACCTAAGTGTAGGTTGGTATCTTTTTATGTTTTCTTTTACTCTTCTCATCACAATGTCTTGTTTCTATGTTTCAAAAGTTTAATTTCTGGATGTCCCAAATAAGATTTTTAGCCCGATTCTATGTCTTTAAAATTTGGAAACACATCTAAATATTTATGTAAAAATTACGTGTAAACATGTTCTAATTAAAAACAATACTTTCTTCTAGTAATAATCACCATAGTACGTAGTTTACAAGAATGAATGACATCTAGTGATAACGTGTAACTATTCATATTTAAACTTTCGGTTAACAAAGGTAAATGAATATCTAAAAGCCTTAATGTGAAAATGAAATGGTTGAGAATTACCTTTCAAGAAATCTGATTGGAGGATAGCATCTAACAGAAAATGATTATATTTGTTGGGAAGCAATAACCGAACTAATTTGTTGTTCACAATTAAAAGTGTTCAACCTATATTTGAGTGCGATGGTTTTTTTTCTTCTTCTCTGTGGGTAGTGGATTAATTGATCTATATAAATATATCATTTTCATTCGGAGCAGAGTAATCTTAATTTATTTTTCATGGAAATTTTATATATACTTTTTTTTTTGGGTCTATAAAGGCCAAATATGATCATATAACAATACTTAAGGCCCAAAAATTCATACCAAACAATTAAAGACTACTTCAGATTTATTCCCCACACTATGTTTGACCAAAATAGACAAGAATATTGGTCATATATTAATGATAATATTTGACCAAAAAACATTCATGATATTACAGTAACATATGTGGATGATATCATATGCATTTTAAGAAGTGAAAACATTTGCTAAAAGATCCCTGATGTTAGATTTATTTTGGTTTTAAGATGTTAAATTATCTCAGCAAATATTACAACCTTATCAAGCAAGCGAATAAATAATTCATCTAAGTAGCATCAATCGTAGCGACAAAAAAAAAAAAAAGTAGCATCTGTTGTAAACCACTTGTTGGATGGACTCCATAACCGTGGCCCATGTCTTTAGAGGATAGGTCCGTCAGCCCATTGGTGTGACGGCCCATCGACCAGTCGGCCCATCAGTCCATCGGTCCATCGGCCCGTCGGCCTGTCGGCCCGGTCCATGGAGAGAAGCCACAGTCAGTCCGGCCCGTAGGTCCGGCCCATGGAGACTATACTTAGGTCGGTCATATACTTAAGTAGTTATGGGCTTTTGTAACCTAGCCCATTAGACATGTAACCTCCTCAAGTATGTATATATATGTGATGTAACCTCATTATGAATCAATAAGAAACAAGTTAGTTCTTCACACGTTATCAGCACGACATTGCTCTTAACAAAACCCTAGAAGCCGCCGCTCAACCCTAGCTCGTCCGCCGTCCGCTGTTCCGTCGACCGCCTGTCGACCGTTTGCTGACCGCCTGTCGACCGTTTGCTGACCGCCTGTCGACCGTTTGCTGCCCGTCTGTCAGCCGACGATACTTCCGTCGACCACCAACTGTCGACCAGCGACCACCGTTCGATAACCAAGGTCTTTAGCTCCTGGTTCCAGTCCGTACAACCCCAAAGGAGAAAGGTAATTCATTAAACCCTAAAGCTAAAGAACCCTAATCGAACATGGATCTAACAAACGGCTAAAACCCTAAAAACGAATGGTTGAGTAGTGTTTGTAATATGATTGCTTGTTTGCTCGATTGTTTGTCTTGTTATTGCTTATCCTAAACTTGCAAATCGAAAACATATTAACCTAGAATCCGAAACCCTAAAAGACATAAACCCTAAATCGAAAACACTATAATCGGATCAAAACCCTAATTCTATTTCGTGATTGTTTGAAGTTGTCTAGGATGTTTAGTTTGATTGATTTCATGGTTGCATGCATGAATTGTTAAAATCCTTCATGTTGCATAAACCCTAAAACCAAAACCCTAAGGAAAATAGAAAATCGCTAAAAAGGAAAATTTACCCTAAGACCGAAAAAGGAAACTCTCCCAAGAGGGAAAGAAAAATAATCCCTAGAGAAAGAGGAAATTCTCCTAAAGAGAAAAAGGAAATTATCCTAAAGAGAAAAAGGAAATTATCCTAAAGAGAAAAGGGAAATTATCCTAGAGAAAAGAGGAAATTGTCCCAAGGGAAAGAGGAAAAGAGAAAGTCAAATCCTTGAGTAAATAGGAAAATCGATTTATGGTCTTCATGACATTTATGATTTGTCCATTACATGATATTGACTCGTAACTTCTTCATTGTAGATGTCGAAGCTCACAAACCTCATGTACGCTGCACTCTTGGCATCTGGTGACAATTACCTTCAATGGGCATTGGACACCAAGATTGAGCTGAAGTCTAAAGGACTCGCCGAGTGCATTGTGGAAGGAAATGAGAAAACGGAGAGGTCAAAGTATCAGGCGATCTCGATCATACGCCATCATATAGCAGAGAGCTTGAAAAATCAGTACCTTACAGTCGAGGATCCACTTGAGCTTTGGCTTGAGTTGAAGAATCGATATGACCACCAAAGGACCATACAACTACCCAAAGCCCAACATGATTGGCTTAACCTCAGGATCCAGGATTATAAATCCGTGGAGGAGTATAACTCCGAGCTTTTTAAGATTGTCTCTATCCTGAGGCTGTGTGGTGAGAAGGTGACTGAGAATGACATGCTCGAGAAAACTTTCTCGACCTTTCACGCGAACAACGTACTGCTTCAGCAACAGTACCGTGCGAAAGGGTTTACGACTTACACAAGTCTAGCCTCCTGCCTGCTTCTTGCTGAGAAGAACAATGAGCAGTTACTCATGAACAGCGCATTGAGACCTCCCGGATCCACAGCTGTGCCCGAAGCCAATAGAGCCGAAATGGCCAAAGCGCCTAATGAACCTCAGGCGACCAAGGAATCCAACTACGTCCATAGGGGTAACCCTCACGGCCGTGGCCGTGGCAGAGGACGTGGTGGAAGAGGTCGTGGCAATTTCTACGGCCAAGGAAACCACTATGGTGGTAGAGGCCGTGGGAACTATGGCCGAGGTAGGGGTAGAGGCCGTGGTATTAACAAACCGCGAGGAAAGGCTAAGTCCGTGTGCTATAGGTGTGGCATGGACGACCATTGGGCAAAGACGTGCAGAACCTCTAAGCACCTCATTGAGGCATATCAAGAGATGATAAAGCAAAAGGGACCCGAAGCAAATTTGGTTCATCTCGATGGTGAAGGGGATTTCGACCACGAGAAAGATGACCTAATGGATTATGAGACTTCGGACATCTTGGGAGAATAGACATCTAATTTTAAATTTGATTTGTTTGCTTTGCTTTGTAGTTTGATTTCTATTGCTCGATGTCTTGGATTTATTTATTTTTATGGAATTGCTTTGCTTCATTATTGTTTGCTTTATCGCCTAAGATATAGTTCTTGTCCACATTTAGAAATGGCCGAGGACAAGGACATACTCATAGTGGACAGTGGCTCAAGCCACACTATATTAAGAGACAAAAGATATTTTATAAATCTAACATTGAGAAATGCCAACATTAGCACTATAGCGGGTATAGCGAGTCTCATTGAGGGCTACGGCCAAGCCCATGTACTCTTACCAAACGGCACACATCTTGAAATAAGTGATGCCTTGTATTCACCCAGCTCAAAGAGGAGCTTGTTAAGTTTCAAAGACATACGTCTTAATGGTTTCCACGTTGAAACAAAGGGTGAAGGGAATAGAGAATTCCTACATATAACAGAGATCGCCCAAGGACTTAAGAGAGTCCTAGAAACTATACCCGCATTGTCCACTGGTCTTTACCATACTAAGATCAACATGATCGAAGATAATTTGGCAATGAACAAAGAGTTCATAGAGGAGTTCACTTTGTGGCATGACCGGCTTGGCCATCCGGGTCATAACATGATGCGAAAGCTAATGATAAGTTCAAAGGGGCACACCCTAAAAGAAAAGAGAGTTATCCCAAAGAAGCTCACGTGTGCTGCATGTGCACAAGGGAAACTCATAATAAGGCCATCACCGGCAAAGGTCAATAAAGAGACCATAAACTTTCTGGAAAGGATACAAGGGGACATATGTGGACCAATACACCCACCATGTGGGACGTTTCGATACTTCATGGTCCTCATTGACGCATCGACAAGATGGTCACATGTTTGTCTGTTGTCCTCTAGGAACCAAGCATTTGCTAGGTTACTGGCCCAGATCATACGTCTGAGAGCCCATTTTCCAGATTTTCCGCTTAAGACTATACGTCTAGATAATGCCGGTGAATTCACGTCCCAAGCGTTTAATGACTACTGTATGTCCATGGGGGTAAGTGTGGAACATCCCGTGGCACATGTACATACACAGAACGGATTAGCGGAATCCTTCATTAAACGAATCCAATTGATAGCTCGACCATTACTTATGAGGTCGAGGCTTCCAGTAGCCGCTTGGGGACATGCTGTATTACATGCATCGGAACTTATTCGTATCAGGCCATCTAGTGAACACAAATATTCACCATCCCAATTGTTAACGGGTCATGAGCCAGACATATCCCATCTAAGGACATTCGGGTGTGCCGTATATGTACCAATTGCTCCACCACAGAGAACAAAGATGGGACCTCAGAGGAGGATGGGAATATATGTTGGATTTGATTCTCCCACCATTATAAAGTATCTAGAGCCGACAACGGGCGATCTATTTAAGGCTAGATACGCGGATTGTCACTTCAGTGAATCCGAGTTCCCTGCGTTAGGTGGTGAGACGAACAAGCTGGGTAAAGAAATAAAAGAGATAGCATGGAATCAAACATCCTTGAATTGGCAAGATCCTCGGACTCTGATGTGCGATTCAGAGGTCCATAAAATTATACATTTGCAAAAGCTAGCTAATGAGTTGCCAGATTCCTTTGCTGACCCAAAGAGAGTTGTGAAATCGTACATACCAGCTTGTAATGCACCAGTACGTATTGATATCCAGAAGGGAATCAATGTAATTGCTACCGAGTCTAACCCACAGAAGAAACGTGGTAGACCAATAGGTTCCAAAGATAAAATTCCTCGAAAGACTAAGAAAGGTGCAATGGGAACCGAGGTAAAGGAAACCATAGACATGGCCGCGGCAAGTCCTAAGGAACCACCAAATGAGATTCGGGACGCCGAAGCTCATGGTCCTGAAGGAATTGATAATGATGAGATCTCAATAAACTACATCATGTCTGGAATAAAATGGAACCGAAAAGAAGTCGACGTCGACGAGAAATTTGCATATGAGGTAGCATATGAGATAAATGAGGATCATGAACCCACGTCTATAATAGAGTGCACTCAAAGGTCAGATTGGCTTAAGTGGAAAGAAGCCATTGATGTGGAGTTAGGTTCATTAAAGAAAAGAGATGTGTTTGGTCCAATATTGAGGACACCATCTAATATAAAGCCAGTAGGACACAAGTGGGTCTTTGTGAGGAAGAGAAATGAAAAAAACGAAATCGTGAGACATAAGGCACGGCTTGTGGCACAAGGATTCTCACAAAGACCGGGAGTAGATTATGAAGAGACATACTCCCCTGTGGTGGATGCAACGACTTTTAGATATCTAATAAGTCTGGCAATAAGAGAGAACCTTGACTTGCGGTTAATGGATGTTGTAACCGCATATCTATATGGTCCACTGGATAATGAGATATATATGAGATTACCAGAGGGTATTGAGCTCAAAGGAAAAGATAAAAATGGGTCTCGAGACCAATACTGCATAAGGCTGAACAGATCACTTTATGGACTGAAACAAAGTGGGCGCATGTGGTACAATAGGTTAAGTGAGTACTTAGTCAAAGAGGGCTATAAAAATGACCCCATCAGTCCATGCATCTTCATCAAGAAGTTTGCTAGCAAAGGATTTGTGATAATAGCAGTATATGTGGATGATTTGAACATCCTGGGAATCTCTGGGGAAATCGCCCAAACAGTCGAATATCTAAAGAAAGAATTCGAAATGAAAGACTTAGGCAAGACAAAGTTCTGTTTGGGATTGCAGCTTGAGTATGTAGATAAAGGAATCCTTGTGCATCAAAGGGCATATACAGAGACAATACTCAAGAGATTTAATATGGACAAGGCTCACCCATTGACCAGCCCAATGCAGGTGAGGAGCCTAGGATTGGATAGTGATCCATTCGGTCCAAAGAAGGACGATGAAGAAATTCTCGGTCCTGAAATGCCATATCTCAGTGCCATAGGAGCGTTGATGTACCTGTCTAGCCACACTAGACCGGACATATGTTTTGCCGTGAACCTCCTCTCTAGATTCAGTTCTTGTCCGACCAAGAGGCACTGGGAAGGAATCAAGCATTTGCTTCGATACCTACAAGGGACAATTGATTTTGGTTTATATTATACTAACCATAACAAAGAAGGTTTAGTTGGTTTTGCTGATGCAGGATATCTTTCAGATCCGCACAATGGAAAGTCACAAACGGGTTATGTGTTTACTCATGGTGGAACCGCGATATCCTGGAGATCAATGAAGCAGACCATCACGGCCACTTCCTCTAACCACGCGGAGATATTGGCAATGCACGAGGCCAGCCGCGAGTGTGTGTGGTTGAGGTCAATGACTCAACACATACGAGCCGATTGTGGAATGGTCGAAGACAAGGAGCCGACCATCATATACGAGGACAACGCGGCATGCATTGCTCAGCTCAAGGAAGGATACATCAAGGGAGATCGGACGAAGCACATTCTGCCCAAGTTCTTCTTCACGCATGACTTACAGAAGGATGGTGAAGTTAAGGTGGTGCAAGTACGTTCAAGCGACAATTCAGCCGATCTATTCACCAAGGCATTACCAGCAACGACATTGAGGAAGCTCGCGCATCAGGTTGGGATGCGGAGGCTTAAGGACTTATAGAGATGACCAATTCAGGGGGAGTAATGCGTGCTGTACTCTTTTTCCTCACTATGGTTTTGTCCCGAAAAGGGTTTTCCTAGTAAGGTTTTAATGAGGCAGCATTCCCCTAGCGTATTACTGAGATCCCGTTGGCATCTACACGGTTATGTCATCCAAGGGGGAGTGTTGTAAACCACTTGTTGGATGGACTCCATAACCGTGGCCCATGTCTTTGGAGGATAGGTCCGTCAGCCCATTGGTGTGACGGCCCATCGACCAGTCGGCCCATCAGTCCATCGGTCCATCGGCCCGTCGGCCTGTCGGCCCGGTCCATGGAGAGAAGCCACAGTCAGTCCGGCCCGTAGGTCCGGCCCATGGAGACTATACTTAGGTCGGTCATATACTTAAGTAGTTATGGGCTTTTGTAACCTAGCCCATTAGACATGTAACCTCCTCAAGTATGTATATATATGTGATGTAACCTCATTATGAATCAATAAGAAACAAGTTAGTTCTTCACAGCATCAATCGTAGAAAACAATCTGAGAAAACATAACAGAAAATTATATCAATTTTTTTTCTTAAGTACTATTAAACTTATTTTCATAGTTCTATAGTCTCTCAACTTTTGTTTTTTGTTTTTTCGTGGTTATATTAACATCTATTACAACTTGTTTACGCATTTTGTTTATTCCATATATAGGTCACAGATAATGCGTGTGCATTAAGTTTTCAAACAAGTTTATTAGTTCTACTAATCAGGATATTAACAATTCTTTTGCGTGGTAGGTTTGTTTAACCTCTTGTGAGTTTATGGTTAAAAAAGTTAATCTTTCTCTACCACTTAACACTTCTTTTGTGTGGTAGGTTTGTTTTGACTAGAAGTTGTAGAAATAGAAAAGTTGTACAGAGATTCTCAATCTGCTATTCTCTTGAGTCGTTGAAATAAATTTCAATTCTATGATCGATGTGTCATGTAACCGTTCCATGAATCTGGACACAATCACAAAAAGAATCCATAAGTTATTTGGTGTATTAATTATCCGTTTTTTTTTTGTTCACAATATTGATTATCCGTTTATAGATATGTTTCCTTTTGATCAAAAACAAAAAGATATGTTTCCATAACTATTTCAATTTTTTGTTAGGAATTAGGTAATTTTGTTATAATTTTTGATTCTTTAACATATAAATGAAAGGGATTCAAACCTACACAACCACAATCTTTAATGATACATTACTATGAATAGGATTTAGCATCCCCACATCTTCTCAAAGATTCAAGAAAGTTATTCAAAATTCAACAAAATAACAAAGAGAAAGATAATAAATGCGAGGACGTAACTGGTAAAATCACGAAACTGCCTGATTCACCTTCACTATTCAGAGTGTTTCCTTATAAATATCTATCACACGGCGCAAAACGAAACGCTCAAGCCCTCAAGTTTATCTTCCTCAGCCGTGTAGTTCAAATCCCGGCACAAAACTCTGTCGTCGCTTCCCCGAGAAAAGGTAAACGAATCTTTCACCAACGATTAACCGTTTCTAAATATTAAATCTGGTTATCTTTGATCTGTCTTTTTTTTGATTCTATGAACAATTTCTGTTACTAGTAATCACACATTTTCGGGAGGAGTGTTCTTAGATTTATTTTCATTTTCAAACGAAATTTGCGATTGTGTGTTTTCGAGTTTTCAGATCCGTAGCTTTCTTCGACGAAATTATATATGTATGTATGGCTTCCGATTTTGTCAGTTTGTGTCTAGAAAACGCGTTATGTTTTTGTCATGATGCATGTAATGGACATTACTTTGGCTATTGCTCATAAAATAAATCGATGTTTTTCAATTCTGTTTCTTCGTGGAGTCACACATATATATATATGGAGGCTTATCTGTCTAAATCCGATAATTAGTCGTAGAAATATCGTTGTGTAGATTTTACTTGGCAAAGAAGTCATCTTTTGTCCTTTTTCTCAGTAAATCAGGTCAAAAATTCTCACATTGTTGAAAACTCAGGGGTCACACTTAAACTTGTCGAAACCAAACAACAATGGAAGATGACAAGGATATATACACAAAAGATGGAACTCTTGACATTCACAAGAAACCAGCCAACAAGAATAAAACTGGAACCTGGAAAGCTTGCAGATTCATTCTTGGTATTGTTCAAACCTTTAATCTTTTGTTGTAATAAAAACCAAATCGTTTTTTTTTGTTCTGAATTTGATTTGATTGTATCTATGAGCAATTGGCAGGAACTGAGTGCTGTGAAAGATTAGCTTACTATGGAATGAGTACTAATCTCATCAACTATCTCGAGAAACAAATGAATATGGAAAACGTCTCTGCTTCTAAGAGTGTCAGTAACTGGTCTGGAACATGTTACGCTACTCCTTTGATCGGTGCTTTTATCGCCGATGCTTATCTCGGTCGATACTGGACCATCGCTTCCTTTGTCGTCATCTACATTGCCGTAATAATTTACTCTTTGCTCTGTTTGCTCTCAACGTGAACAAAGAAAATCACAGAATCTTGAAACTGTTTGCTCTTTTTTTTTTTGTTTCTGTAATTTAGGGAATGACGCTATTGACGATATCAGCTTCGGTTCCTGGTCTAACACCAACCTGCAGCGGAGAAACCTGTCACGCAACAGCGGGTCAAACCGCTATTACATTCATAGCGCTTTACTTGATCGCACTCGGAACTGGAGGGATCAAGCCTTGTGTCTCTTCCTTTGGTGCTGATCAGTTTGATGATACAGACGAAAAAGAGAAAGAGTCTAAGAGCTCTTTCTTTAACTGGTTCTACTTTGTGATCAACGTTGGTGCAATGATTGCTTCCTCTGTTCTCGTTTGGATTCAGATGAATGTTGGTTGGGGTTGGGGTTTAGGTGTTCCCACCGTCGCAATGGCTATAGCCGTCGTGTTCTTCTTCGCCGGAAGCAACTTCTACAGGCTGCAGAAACCAGGAGGAAGTCCTCTCACAAGAATGCTGCAAGTCATTGTGGCTTCATGCAGAAAATCTAAAGTGAAAATTCCTGAAGATGAATCTCTTCTCTACGAGAACCAAGACGCCGAAAGCAGTATCATAGGAAGCCGCAAGCTCGAACACACCAAAATATTAACGTAAGGCACAAGCAAGTCCGGTCTGTAATTTTGTGTTGTTAGGTTAACTTTTGGCTCACTTCAAATCATTTCAGGTTCTTTGATAAGGCAGCAGTGGAAACAGAGAGTGACAACAAAGGAGCAGCTAAGTCGTCTTCATGGAAGCTATGCACAGTGACACAAGTAGAAGAGCTCAAAGCACTGATCCGTCTCTTACCGATTTGGGCCACAGGGATTGTTTTCGCTTCGGTTTATAGCCAAATGGGGACTGTGTTTGTACTACAAGGCAACACACTGGACCAACACATGGGACCTAACTTCAAAATCCCTTCCGCATCACTCTCCTTATTCGATACGCTTAGTGTCCTGTTTTGGGCACCTGTCTACGACAAGCTAATTGTTCCCTTCGCCCGGAAATACACAGGTCACGAACGCGGATTCACACAGCTTCAACGGATTGGAATCGGGCTTGTAATCTCCATCTTTTCTATGGTCTCTGCGGGAATCCTCGAGGTCGCAAGGTTAAACTACGTTCAAACACACAATCTTTACAATGAAGAGACTATCCCGATGACGATTTTCTGGCAAGTTCCGCAGTATTTTTTGGTGGGTTGCGCCGAGGTTTTCACGTTTATAGGTCAGCTTGAGTTCTTCTATGACCAAGCTCCTGATGCTATGAGGAGTCTCTGCTCGGCTTTGTCGCTCACCGCAATTGCATTTGGGAACTATCTGAGCACATTTCTGGTGACATTGGTCACTAAAGTCACGAGATCAGGTGGAAGACCAGGCTGGATCGCTAAGAACCTCAACAATGGTCATCTTGATTACTTCTTTTGGCTATTAGCTGGTCTGAGTTTCTTGAATTTCTTGGTCTACCTTTGGATTGCTAAATGGTACACTTACAAGAAAACGACCGGGCATGCGCTTTGATGATACAAAAAACATAACGATGGCTGCAATCACGAATTCTGATTTGAAATTAGTCGCAATGTTTGATAATCTCGTTACTGAAACATATTTACAGATATTATTTTTATTTTTCATAAACAAGCAAGTTTGAAGTTCTTTGCTTGAGTTTAGGTTACAAGATACTACTTTTGAATTCGACTATCCTTATTGCTTTGTGGTTGCAGAGTTCAAGGGTTTGTATTTAACACAAGCGTTGTGCTGAGATTCCGCTAGTGAAACCATTTCTTTGATTGCAACTAGAATAGTAGTGATGAATCCGTGATCAAACGCTCTGAGACTCGAATGCAAGCTTTCAAAGAACCTGCAGGATTGATCAGATTAGAGAGACAGTGGAGAATGGAAATACAAGCAAAGGTTGGCTGATTTTGAATAGAGAATGAAAAAAGCAAATAAAGGGAAAAAGGTAGCAACAAAGATCATATAACTTGATTAATAGACCCAAGTTTGAAACTTAACACTTGGGCTTGATACGTCAAGCTACTTTTACATTTGCTATTGCATCGTAAAACAACAAATCTCAGTGATGTTTACTCAAACCACCAAGACCGATGTGTGTGCTTATGCTGCTCACTTCAAAAACCATTTGTTATGTTTGTTTAAGCTACTTAAAGATTCAATCTCTATGCAAGCTTGGTAATGCAGACACAGAGAAAGGCCTGGAACTCAGACTTAGCTAGTTGGTGAAGTTAAGAGAAGATGATACTAATGCGGTTTGATTTTTGATGCAAAGTACGAGAAACAGAGAGAACAAAAGCTAGCCAGAGACTATAAAGATGTTACCTTAGTCATTATCCAGCCTTGACTAATTCAGTTGTTCCATACCTCAAGTTGTTCTTCTCTCTTAGACATTTCGTCAAACACTTTCAAAGCATCACCCAAATTTCCGGTTTTTACAATTCTCAATCAGTCTCTTGTTCTTACTTGCATTCTTGCAATCGAATCAGCTCGATGATCCCATCCAATCATAAATCGGAGGATGTGGTGGAAGCAGGGACGGCGGCGGAGTGAGTGAGAGAGAGCATAACTCAAAACTCCGAGTGTTTATAAGTTTAGGTTTTTGAAAACGACCCGGTTCCAATTTGGTCCGATTAACTCCGGTTAAGTAGATATCCAATTTATTCACAAAGATAATTAGAGAACCCCAAACCAAAACCTCACATTGCTCCCAATAATTAAAATGAAGAGGGACACTTTGGTCAATACAGCCTCATAACCCTCCTCGCTATAGAGTGGCCGTGACTATTCGCCTTAGCCGCCGTCTTCTCCCACCCACCACCACCACCACCGCCTCCGCCTCCACCACTACCACCGCTGGTCTTCCAGCTTCTCCTCATCGGAGTCAAATAAAACCTCAACATTCCGTTCTCTCCATCTTTGGACGAATACCTCGAACTCTTATTCCTCGCCGATCCTCCACCGGAGCTTCGCCAGCTCACATTGCTGTTACTCCTCCTCATCTTCGGTCCTCCTCCTTCTCCATTCCTCATCTCCGGCCATGATTCCGATAAAGACCTCTCAACCATTCCGGCGCTGTTGGATCTGCTGTACCTATCTTCTTCTTCATCGTCCTTACCTTTTCTGTATATAAACCCTAAAATGCTCCATTTTCCCCACCGTCTCGATTTCTTATCGCCGTTTTGATTCCCTTTGTTCTCCGCTGTTTCCATGGAATTTGAGTCTATTGTTGTTGTCGAATTTGATACCGATTTGACATCCTCTAGCTCCGTTACAATTTTTCTAATAGAATTGGATCTGTCGAGGCTCTTCCGTCTCCGTGACGACGGAGGTCCAGTGTAGTAGTCTCGAGTTTGATTGGATCCGCCTGGGATTATGATAATCGGGTCGGAGTCACCGCTAATCGGTTTAATTGACGGAGACGATGGAATCTGCATGTCTGATCGATTCAACGGAGCATTTTCCACAACTGATAACATCGATGGCGGCAGAGGAACCCTAGCCGCCGTTGTCCTGCCGATTAAGTGTCCATCCCACGACGCTCTTGGCTCATCTAATGAGTAGCGAGAATCGTCCATTGAAATCCGACCTATATCGACGGAGAATCTCCCGGCGTCAAGAGAGAATCTCGGGTCGGTGTCGCTTGATCTCCGGCCTACTCCGATTTCAGACTGTGGCCGTCCTCCGCCGACACCGTTTCTCGGCTTCTTCACCTTCTGCTTCTGCTTCCATTTCTGAAGCTTCTTGCTGAAAACAGAGGCCGCCGAAAAGAAACTCCCGGCGAAATCTTTCACCGACGGTTTCTTTGTTTGTGAGTAGAGATCCATGTAATCCTTCATTGGCTTCAATTCCTCTTCTTCCTCACCAATTTCGCTGCTTTTTTCCTCAACTATCTCGCCGGGATCTTTCTCACCGTTTTCTTCATCCTCCTCAATTTCAGCTTCTTCAGTCACCTCTAAAACTATCTCACTCACGCTAGACTCCCTAGCCTCCTCCTCGATTTTATCGACGGAGGCAGCTTCATTGATGGGAAGGTTTCTTTCGTCGTCACGAAGTCTGACGTCACAAGACCGACGCTGTGGCTCAAACCCACCGGAAAATCCTTCGTTGTTCTTTGCGGAAAAGGACTTTGTACGTCGGAGCTCCGGGAAGAAACCGGGTCTGACCCGACCGTTTCCGTTGGAGTTGTTGGTACCACTAGAGGAGGGCTTGAAGAGAGCTTTTAACGAAACAGCGGAGATAGAGGGAGGTTTCCGGGAAGAAGAAGACGGTGGCGGAGCGGCGTTGTGATCTAAGACGGAGAGGCGGTCGCAAAGACAAGAAGGACAGAAACCGGAGAAACGCTCTTCTGGGTGGAGATCACATGATGTAGATAAGCGATGCGGTTGAGAAGGCGGAGCTAGTTCGTCGACGGCGGTGACGGGAGCTTGGTCGGCGGAGAGATTCATAAGAGGAAAGGATGAGTGATAAGACTTCTTTCTCTTCGTCTCATATCATCAGTGTCTTGTCTGCTTAATTGCTTAGAGGGGAGAGAGATGGGAAGAGATGTTATGTCTGAAACTTTCGTCTTTTACCAACGGACATTGAAAGAGAAAGGAGATGAAGAGAAATAACAAACAGTTATTTATTATTTAAAGAAATTTAAAATATTTAATGAAATATTTTGCAGGTGTCAGATTAAATCTGCGCTATTTTTTGTTTTTAAGAAAGAAGGTTAAATATTGAGTCTGACAATTTTAATATAATAAAAACAGTGCTGTGATTTTATGGTTAATGGGTTGATCGATCTCTCTGCCATTCTGATATTTCTGTTCTTTGAGAAAAACAAAAAAAACGAACAGCCAAAAAAAAAAAATGATTAGAGGGACAACAATTTTTCATTGTTGTCCATCAAAACATACAAAAACTATCAAATCTCAATCAATTTCTTAATATAAACATTAGATTGAAGTGTATATATTGATTGATTAATGTAAATGCTGAGAATATCCAGCTACACGTGTGCTTATACGAATTTGTTTTTCTTCTGAACAACTTTATTTGTACTGGCTAAGCTTCTCTTCTTTTTGTTGTCAATACTCGCATCACTTTGCAATTTGCATGGGGTTGTCGCTACGATATACTATTCGTTTTGCAACAAAAACAAGCAAACCACCATTTACGTCTTAATTTCAGCTGAAAGAAATAAAATACCCTTGACAAATTTTGTTTTTTATGAAGCAAAAAGTGAATTTTCAGGCTTTGTCCATTACCCTAAAGTCGTATTTAAATTTAAAAACTAAGAGCCAAGCAAAAGTAGAAAAGCAGAAAAAGCAATTCACGCCATCAAATCTTATTTGTTGTTTGGTCTCTCTATTCACTATTCTCTCCTGTTTTCCTTTTTCTTATAACATTTCCAATCAATCTTATTATTTACCCAAAATTAAAAAAATCTTGAACACTATCTTTACTTTGTATATATATATATATATTTTCGTATACTTTTACCAAACAAAGCATGAAATCTTTGTTGAAGCGTGTGCATACATACATTTTCGTACGTGTTAGGCGTATTTTCATAATTGTATTCGCTGGTATTTATCGTTCTTGTCTTTGTTGGTTATCAAAGATCTATGTCGAGAACTTTTTACGTGACGTGATTATTTCCATCAATTGACCTCAACGCAATCAATGCCATTAATGTGGGCTTTTTACTTATATTTTCACCAATCAAATAAGCTTTTTTAGTCTTTCCTAAACAGGAGTATATACTTAGAAAAGGGAACTTTAAATTACGTGTAGAATATAAACTTATATTGAGAAAAAGTAGCAGACCCAAAAAAAAAAAACTAATTATGATAAAAAAAAACTAATTGCAAGGAGTTGACGCAACTTTTGGACACTCCTGATGAGTGGCCCGCTTTTTCTTCTGAGTTAAAAAATTTTTATTCTTTAAAGCCTAACTTTCCTCGTTTTTTTTTATCTTTTATTCCACGTTTAAACAATGTTTGTGCTGATTGTCTTGCTAAGAAGGCAAGAGCACGAGGTTCTATTTTTTCCCATGTAAGCTTTTCTACTCCGGACTGGTTTTCTCTAGAAGAAAACCGCCCGCTTTTAGCTTAAATGAATGACCTTATTTTGTCGTAAAAAAAAAAAAAGAAAAGAAAATGAACTATATCCTACATTTACATTCTCTTTGGTTGGTCATAATGATTGGTGTGATTAATCATGAAAATTACGACAATGATTATAGCTTTTACATTTTGAAAATTTATATGGGGATCGTAATAATTCATAGAAAACATGGGAAAAAGTGTCTTAGATCTCAGTTTTCTTCTATTCTCATAATGTGAAATAATGGTGTCTTGCAAATATTGTTATGTATCATTATGGTTCATAATTGGAGAATCCATTTGAAACGAAATTTCTCATAGCCACACACTTATCAATAACTGGTTCAGTTCAATTCACATGATTTCTAGTTTAAAACTAACAAATATGAATAAGTTATTTGATAATTTTATACTTAACTAGCTAATAGTATATTTTCGTGTGTGTTTATGCTAGAGAATAAATGCTTACAGAAATTTGAACTTGGTGCTGAATAGTGAATACATATGTAGAGTGAAGGAATCCCAATAAAGAGACTGTGAAATATTGTCTGTAAGCATAGCTGTGCCTAAGATTAGTGAGATCATCGGCGGTGTTTAGAAAAAATCTCAACTCATATAATAACCATCATCATCATCCTCCCAAAACAGTAAAGAAAAAGAGCTAAAAACCAAAATATCAATCTTAGTTCTTTCTTTATCACAGTGACACAGTGGGTGCAATCTACGATGGTTGTTCCTATAAAATGGTGTAAAACCTTTGGTTCAACCCAAATCAGTTTGGTTTTTCCGATGGAATTTTTGGCACGGTTTTGGCTCGGTTGAAATTGGGTTTACTCGAATTACATGTTAGACCAACAACAAACGACACAGTTTTTAGAAACAAAAGTACTTGAAACTTTCAAACGACGAGTTTAACATTGCACAAATTCAAACTAGACTACTCTTACTCCTGCCCAAAGCCATCACGGTTCTCTTGTGGCCACCCAAAACTTTGACCGTCTCTACCCCGGTTAACCTGCTGGGTCGTGTGAGGCGGTGCCATTCCGGGATTCCATGATGGAGGAGGATACGATCCTTGGAAATTCAGATTCGTCATTGGTGAAGGCGGGGGATACCCGAGCAATGAACTTTGTTCTGATCCGCCGCTCTCTGTTCTTGTCATCTCGTACTGAGCACCGTTAAAGAATTGTTGAGATGATCCACTCTCTGTTGTTGGATACGAAGGAAAACCAAACTGCTGTGGTAAACCCGGGTTTTGATTCATTGGAACGGGCAAGCTGGGCGGTTGCATAAGATTCATAGGCTGGGGGTAGTCTGGGAACCGGATTCCTGGTTTAGGACTAGCGGTTTCGAATCCAGGAGGGCGAGAGTTATCGCTATCTGGAGGGTAATTCTGGACTTGACTAAATCCAGACTGTGACTTTGCAAATGACGCCGACCTGTTTAGTTCACGGGATTGTTGCAGCTGGGATCTTAAAGGAGCTCGCAAGGTGGATTCTGAAGCTGAAGACTGCTGCATTGTGCTCTGAACATCTGACTGGTTACCATCTTCTTTCTCTGCATCGGCTTGTAATAGGCTTCCATGGAGGTCATGGACATGGGCTTCAAAGTCAAGTTTCTTCAGGAAAGACCTAAGACAATGAGGAGCTGCACAGATGAAGATCCCTTCCATCATCTTGATTGTTTGAATCTTCTGAATCCGCTCATCACATCTGTGCAGTAATCACACACACAAGAGACAACAAGATTTCAGTCTGATAATCGCTACGCCTAGTAAATCTTAAAATGTCTCTGTAGATTACTAAACAATCTAGAATATCTCTATCAAAGCTTCTAATGAAATTCGAAGCCTAGTTCAAACTATGATAATCCTGCGTCTCTGTAGATTACCAAACAATCTAAAGTATCTCTATCAAAGCTTCTAATGAAATTCGATGAGAGTTAAAGATGGTTACAGATAGCAGATGGAATCACTGCGAGCACATTCAAGGCAAAAGGCATGATCACAAGGAATCTGCAAAACCAAAACAAAACAAAAAAAGTTTCAATCACATATAGAAGAAGAGCCCCCTTAAAAAAACTCTTTAAGGCAAATCAATATAGCCATAAACCAATGAAGGAAGCGAAGTTTTTTACCAGACGACCATAGATTGCAATCGGAAAATCGCAACGAACGCAGAAGTGAACTCTCTCGCCTAGCTGACGGCGAGAACGACGACCGACGGGCTTGATTACGGTGGTGGGAGTCACGGAACCGATTCCTTTCGCAACAGGAAGATCGGCGAGGACGAGATGGTCGGGACAGGCTACAGTAACCGTCTCCGTCGGAGAAGGCCTCGCACCATTTCCAGTTTCCGTCGGGGAATCCCTCCGAAGACGAATTTGAAGCATTGTCGCTGTAAAAGTTACATGAACGGAACCCTAAGAAATACAAATCAAAAGAAAGAATAGGAATCAAAAGCTTCTCTAGTTACCAAGTTAAATCGGAGATTGAGATTTCAGATCTCTCTCTCTACTTCAGTTCTTCTCAAGAATCACGCCGGAGCCGAAAACGGCGAAGCAAATTTTGTTTTTGTGGGCAACGGAGGAGAATAGAAGCCTTCAAGTCTTCTGGCTGAGAAAGAGGGTTTCCATTAATTAACTTCAAGTCTTATTTTTTTCTGATCAACACTTCATATGTCTTCAACATTCCCAATTACTATATACCAACTGGATCTTATTATAAACTTTTGTATATGGATGCATTTTTTTTGGTAATGGTTGTATATTTCAGTCTTATCGTACTAGGAAATTCCAGATTTTAGGCTTGTTGCTTTATAAACTCAAAAAGATGTGCAAGTTTTTGCCTGCATTTAAAAAACCCTATTAAGATGAATTTCCATAAAACAATAATTTGATTAGTCTTACAAAGAAAGATAAGGCTTGGAAGAAAACATGAGGAATGTAATGTAGATTTTGCGGAATTCTAAAAACATAATCAACAATCGACTTAGAGTTCATTCTCACTAGCTTTCTATTTCTTCAAGTCTCTTCCTTCACTTTCTTTGAAACCGTGTCCCATAAATCAGTCTCCTCCTTCAGTTTCTTAGCAATCAAATTCCATAATGTCGTGCTCAAAGCAGAGGATGTCACCAAGGAAGCTCTCAACAAATCCAAAGCCTAATTCAAAATCAAGTGTCAGTCAAGTTCCTTTCAAGAATACAGGATCAAAAAGGGTATACAGAAACATACCTCTGCATTGCTGATACTAATTACTTGCACCTCTAGATCGTCTGCGTGACTCTGCAACTTCTTTAGTAAACAAACTGTGGAGCAGGAGTTCATAGATGTAATGGTCAGATCATCTAATACAGTACACTTTGTCGCTTTCTTCAAGAACCCCTGAGCAGACTTATCGCTGCCACGGGATTTGGGATCCTTCAAATCCACCCGAACGATTCTGTCTTTGCGGTAATAAGTAGTTCGATTACCGTTTGTAGTCAAACCATAGTTCATTTGCCTGTAATCGTAGAGCCTGTAACGGTAGTACACCGGAGGTTGTTGAGTGATAATACCAGGCAGTTGCATCTGGAAATTATAGAAAGACGGAAGTGCGCATGTGGAAGTTGACATTTGAGTCTCCTCATTTAAGTCCCTGAAGGTTCTACACATGTTTCCTATGCAACCTAAGGAGATACTGCTGCCAGAGATTTCCCATGCAGATTCAAGCGGGACAGCAATAAAAGAGAAAAGAAGCTCAACAAATTCCTCTCCGCATTCAACAAATAAAATCTTCATGTCCTGCTTCCTCACAAATGCTTTCAAAGTTACTACCTTTTCAGGTTCTGCTTCATCTTCTTTTTTCTCCAAACATGGACTTTGCGATTTGTAAAACTTCGTCGCACCTTGTGTAATCTTCTTGTTCAAGAAAATGTCCTTTAAGGGAGCATTTGAGGAGAATATACATCCCAGCAGAGTCAGTACCTAGTCCAAGATTCAGATATAGTAAGAGAGAACTAATAAAGTAATGATAACACAAACGCTTGAAGAATAAACTAACTAACATACCTCTTTCACACCAATATCAAGAAGCCTTTCACCGAGCTTACCAACATCAGCACAACCTAAGGATTTGAGCTTATTCAAGACAAGTTCAGTGGACTTGACTGACACTTCCAAGTCATCGGTTAAGACGAATGAACACCTACCGCTGACAAATACTCCATTATCATCATCTTGAAACCGGCCTAAATCTTGTTCCTCGTTTTCTAACTGAATCTCCTCGTTCATAAATTTTCCGCAACGACATTTAGAGGTGCTGAAATTACTGTACAAGCCGCAGTAACTTGAGCACTTAAAACACTTGATGTCCTCAGTAGGGTTTATGTTGAGCTTAAGCCTTTTGCACTGGAGGTCTTTCACACTCTTCGGATACACAAGCATCTGCTTACAAGCTTCAGTCTCAAAACAATCACTGCCCATGTCCACAACACTTCTATAGAGATTGTTAAAACAGCCCAGAGTTACTGGCTCAGATTTTCGATGATTCTCAAGCAATCTGACAATGGTTCCCATTGGAAGTGTCAGAAGGCTGAAGAGTACATCAACAAAATCCCTACAAGCTTCAGCCAAAACAACCTTGTTTTTCTCTTCATCAACAATAAGTCTCAAAGAAAACTTAGGCTCCTCACTACTTTTAGCCATTAGCGTAATAGATGAAAGAAAGACGAAAGCAAGATAGATGAGAAAACTTTTCTAAAACACTCAGAAACAGAAGCGACACGTTAAGAAACTGAAGCATCAACTCTCATTTTAAGAGGGTCTAAAGTCTGACATTGAATGAACAATAATAACGAGTCATAAACAAAAACCCTACCCTTTGAGCTTCCCCAGGACTGTAGCCTGCACTTAAATTTACAAACTTTTTACTTAACTCTAAACAAACAACAAAACTACCTTTTGAGCTTCCCCATGAATGAACAATATTGATGGGTCATCAAAACCCAATAGACACAGACAAAGACAACCCTTAGAGCTTCCCTTTCACGTTGACTGAGAAAGAGGACAAGAAGAAAACTAGATGGGGACAAAAGTTTATGATTTTGCTTGAAATGTGTTTTAAGTTTCAAATAAACCAAGTAGGCAACTCAAGTCAAGAACATATGATAAAAAAAATTAACAATTCTAGCAAGCAATTGAAATTTTGGGTTGACCAATCAATAGTAGCTCAGGATTCTCTCCACTTTGTGTTTCTTCAAGTCTCAACCTTTGGTTTCTTTGAAACCGGGTTCCATGAAACATTCTCTTCCTTCGGTTTCTTCACAATCAAATTCCCAAAAGCAGAGCTCAAAGCAGAGGATGTCACCAATGAAGCTCCCAACAGATTCAAAGCCTGATATTGAAGTACAAAGAATCATAATTTTGTTGGAAAAAAAGAAAAGGGTTTAGTCTATACAACAAGTTTTTTACATCTGCATTGCTGATGGTAATTGCTTGCACCTCCAAATCATCTGTGAGAATCTGAAACTTCTTCAACACGGAAAATGTTGAGCTAGAAATCTTAGGTGTTACAATAAGATCATCTGACACAATAAACTTTGTCCCTCTCTTCACAAACCCCTTACCATCTTTTGACCGACCACAACAATCAGATTTTGGATCCACAAAAGTCATGCGCTTTGTAGTACGTTTTGTAGTCAAATAAAAGCTTTGAGAATAAGACAGTGTCTTGGAATAACAGTGTCCTAAGTAAACCCGTGGTGTAGGAGTTCTTATTTTGAGCAACTGTTTCTGGCACCTATAATAATACGGAATCATACATTTGGATGCTGATAACACTTCATTATCACTCAAGTCTTTGAAGCTTCTGAACAAGTTCCCAATGCGACCTATTGTAATACTGTTACCAGAGATTTCCCATATAGACTCCAACGGAATGGCGAGAAAAGTGAAAAGAAGATCAACAAAGTCTTCACCGCACTCAACGTACAAAATCTTCATGTCCTGTTTCCTTACTATAGCATCAATAGTTATAACTTTGTCTGGTTCTGCTTCATCTCCTTTATCATCACTCAGCTTTCTATAAATCTTCCTCACCGTGTTTGAACTTTGATTCTTCAAGAAAGCATCCGTCAAAGGTGTATTTGAGGTGAAAACACATTGCATCAAAGTCATAACCTCCTTGAGACCGATATCAAGAACCTGCTCTCTTAGCTTACTAACATCAGCACAACCAAGATCTTTGAGTGTTTGCAAGAGAGAACTAGTAGAATCATCCGTGAGTCTCAAGTCATCGGTTATGATAAATGACGACTTGTCTCTCATAAATACTCCTTCGACATCATTTTCCTCATATTCTAAGAAACTTATCTCCTCATTCATCAGCTTTCCGCATTTACATAGGGACGTGTTGAAATTACTGCACATTCTGCAGATTGAGAAAAATCGGCAACCAAAACACTTTAAGCTTTCATTAGTGTCAATGTTGAGCTTAAAGTTTCTGTATTGAGCCTCCCTAATGTTCTTGGGATAAAGCAACATCTGCTTACAAGCATCAGTCTCAAAATCATCAAGTTCCATGTCCACAACACTTGTATAAAGGTTTCTAAGACATCCAATAGTAACTGGATCAGACTTTCGATGCTTTGCAAGCAATCTGACGATTGTTCCTATTGGCAATGTCAAAAAACTGAATAGAATTTGAACAAAATCCTTACCAGCCTCAGCCAAAACAACCTTGTTTTTCTCTTCATCAATGATAAGTCTCAAACTAAACTTTGGTTCCGTAGAACTCTGAGCCATTGTCGATCAACCCTTTAAGCTAGCTTCTCCTTGTCTCACAAACTGAAAAACACATACCGTGCATTTACATTTAAGATTCACATTCTGGTGAAAGATCTCGGAGAGATAAAGATAAGGAAATGGTTAATATTACAAAAAGATCTTATTGTATCTTTAGATATATTATCTTGGATTCTCTAATTTTCATTAGGGTCTATTCATCTTTACTAAATAATTTTGGCGTGTAAATTTACTTTTCATCTAATCTAATCAAATTTTCACAAGAGAGCGATCAAGAATAAATAAAAGTCACGCACACAAGCAATCCCAATCACAAAACACCTCCATTGCTTTGATAAGACAGGACTGTTAATGTTCATCAATGCAGGTTCACTTCATAGAAATAAAAAAGATTCCAAGTTTGTCTGGAAAACATGTGTTCAGTTCAATGTCTACAGAAACCAGAGAAAAATCAGATAAAACAGAAAAGATGGAACAATGTGGAACTTAAATAGTTAAGGATCTCTGTTTCTTTAAGTCTCATCCTTGATCTTCTTCGCAATCAAGTTCCATAAAGCAGAATTCAAAGCAGAGGATGTCAACAAAGAAGCTCTCATCAGACTCATTGCCTGATTTAGAGACAAAAGTTATTCAAGAAAGCAAGGGAGAACAAGTAAAAGTGTATTACTTGAGAAAGGAAAAAAAATGTAACCTTGCAAGAATCTCTCTCTGTTTCTTCAAATCTCTTCCTCGGGGTTCTTCAAAATCAAGTTCCTTAAAGAAGTTTTCAATGCAGAGGATGTTACCAAGGAAGCTCTCAGCAAACTCGTAGCCTGATTACACAAAAAAAGGTTAAAAATATCTAGTTGATAAAAAAAGTGTAGCTACAAATTAGTACAAGCATACCTCTGTTTTGCTGGTACTTATTTGTTGCACCTCGAGGTCATCTGCGTGAATCTGAAACTTCTGAAGCAAGCAAATAGGTGAGCTCGAGTTCATAGCAGTAACAATCAAATCATCCGATACAGTAAACTTCGTCTCTCTCTTCACAAAGCCACTACCTTCTGGATCTATCAAAATCAAAGGAGTCGAGCCCGAACACTCTTTCAAGCTATAATAGTTGTAGCGATGGTAGAGCGGAGGTTGGTCAGTGATGATATTGAGCAACTGCTTCTGACATGTATAAAAATGGTGGATCGCGGATTTGGAGGTTGAGACTTCTGCAGCATTCAAATCTTTGAAGCTTCTAATCAAGTTTCTAATGCACACAAAACTGCAGCTGTTACCAGAGATTCCCACTACATATTCCAGCGGAACAGCAAGAAACGTGAAAAGGAGGTCAACAAAGTCTTCTCCGCATTCAACATATAAAATCTCCATGTCCTGCTTCCTTACTATCACATCCAAAGTTAAAAACGTGTCTCCATTTGTCTCCATACATGGACTTAAAGTTTCATAAACTTTGGTCACACCTTGACCTTGGAAGGTTTGTTTGTTCAAGAAAGTGTTCGTCAAGGGAGCTTTTGAGGAGAACATACATTCCAGCAAAGTTAGTACCTAGAACAAAATTAAGAGTTAACCGTTAGACATTAGAAGCAGGGCATGTTTTTCAAGTACGACATACATATAGCTCTTCAAAATTACAAAACATGAATTACCTCTTCAAAACCGATATAAACAAGCATTTCGCGGAGCTTACTAATATCACCGGAGCCTAGGGATTTGAGCTCATTCAAGACAACGTCAGTGGACCTAACTGCCACTTTCAAGTCATCAGTTATGATGAATACTCCATTAACATCATTTTGTATGCTGCTTGCAACTGGCACTACTCTTGGTTCTTGAAACTCCTTGTTCATCGAACTTCCACATTGGCATCGAGAAGTGCTAAAATGACTGTAGAAATTGCATGAAATTGGACACTTGAAGAGCTTGACCTCAGTAGGGTTTATGTTGAGCATAAGCCTTTTGTACTGTAGATCCCTCACACTCCTTGGATGAAGCAATATATGCTTGCAAACATCAGTTTTGAAGTTGTCAATGCCCATCTCGGCAACACTTCTATATAGGTTGCTAAAACAGCCAACAGTAATTGGTTGAGATTCTCGATGCTCCTCAAGCAATCTGATAATGGTGCCCATTGGCAATGTCAGAAGGCTGAAGAGCACGTCAACAAAAGCCTTACTAGCCTCAGCCAATACGACTTTGTTTTTCTCTTCATCAATGAAGAGTCTCAGACTGACCTTTGGTTCTTCAGAACTTTCAGCCATATTAGGCCAGATAGACTAAAGAAAAGAGCAAAATAACTGAAGCCTGGTGAGGACACTCTGATAAAACCAGGCAAAGTGCTAGAGACCTAGAGTCATATATATTTAATCTCAGCGGCTCCAATTAAGAATGGTTTAAATCTTGACACTGACTAAAATGAGTCAGCAACACCCTAGAGCCAATAAACAAAAAACAACCCTTTTAGCTTCCCCCTACACTGCATTTATTCAAATAACTTTCTTTAAAAATACACGAAAAATTAAGCTTCACATGAATTGGGTCAACCCAATTTCCAAGATCACAAAAGTTGACTAATTTCGATGTGATGAACAAAAGAGATCGTTCAAAATAAGAAAAGATTACACAAAGTGATGTCCAAGAAACATACTAGTAACTGAAACAGTCAGATGCTAATCAAAATATTAGACAAACTCCATGTCCCGAAAGCTATGCTAGTAACTGAATCAGCCAGAGTAGATGTTCAAAAAACAAATATAGTAACTGAAACAGTTTTTTGCTACTCAAAAGATTAGACAAAGTCGATGTCCAAAAAAAACTAATACAGTAACTGAAACAGATTCTACAGATGCTAAGCAAAAGATTCTCTAGTGATCAAATCTAGCAAAGAACATGAACTTTCGGTTAGAACATTGCTTCTCAAGTCTCTGTCTCAATCTTCGGCTTCTTAAAAAACCGGCATTTAGGATCACTTGTTGAAGCTGATTCCATAGCTAGCAGACCAGTGCTTAAGGCAGAGGATGTCACCATTGAAGCTCCCAATAATCTGATGGCCTGCGATTGCATATATAGGATCAATGGATGTAGTTTGGCAAGAATATGTATGTTTAAATATCAAACAGGGATCGTTGACAAGCATATTACCTCTTCTTTTGTCATATTGATCACTCGAATTTCAACTTCATCTAGTCGAGTCTGTTTCTCCTTTAAGAATCCAATGGTTGAGGTTGAGTTCGAAGGATTAATGATCAGATCATCTGTCACCATGAACTTTGTCCCTCTCTTCACAAATCCACTTGTTTCAGCAGTGTTGTTGCCTTCGGTTTTCGGATCTATCGAAGTCACAGGCACGAGTTTATCCCAGTCATACACAAGTCGCTTACCAGAGTTTTCAGACAAACGGTACTCTCGAAAATGATCCGCAGAGAACGATACAAAACGGTAATAAGTTGGTGGCTGATGGGTTGTGACAACATCATTTAGCAGCTGCTTCTGGCACTTGTAGTAATGAGGAAGAACACATTTAAAAGCTGAAGCTTCAGTTGCGGAAGCACTACTCAAATCCTTGAAGCTTTTGCACAAGTTTCCAATGCATCCAAGGATGATTCCTCTGCCCGAGATGTCCCATACAGATTCCAGAGGCATAGCAAGGAAAGAGAAAAGAAGATCAACAAAGTCGTCACCACATTCAACATATAGAATGTTCCCTTCCTCCTTCCTAACATACGCATTGAGCATTATCGTTTGATCAGCTTTTGTTTCCTCTCTATCTTCACTGAGAGAAGGACTCGGCCTTTTATGAATCCTGTTCATACCATGTGAGCTTTTCTTTTTCAGAAATGTATCGGTCAATGGAGTATCCGATGTGAACAAACACACCAGCAAAGTCGCTACCTAAAACGTTTAGAAGAAACTGGATTAAGAACATGAAGGGTAAAAGTCTAGTAGTAGCAGTAGTAGAAGAAGAAGAAACATACCTCTTGGAGATTCACCTCAAGAATCATTTCAACCAACTTATCGCAATCTGCATAGGCAAGATCTTTAAGAACATTAAGCGTTGACCCAACAGAGTTAACTTGCACTTTCAAATCATCAGTGATTATGAATGAAGTATGAGCACCCCTCACAAATACTTCAGCTTGAGAACCATTTCCTCGGCCACCTTCTCCTTGAAACTGAATCACCTCATCCATGAAATTCCCACAGCTACACCTAGAGGTCTTAAAATTGCTATAGCCTTTGCTGCATTGTCCGCTTCGCACAAACATAGGACACATGAAACACTTGGTAGCCTCGGAATCATCTATCTTCAGCTTCATATTTTGACATTTGTCCTGATTCAAACTCCCAGGAAACAAAAGCATTTGCTTGCAAGCTTGAGTACTGAAATGCTTCATTCCCATACTCACAACACTTGCATAGATGTTGTTGAAACAACCAATGGCTATTGAGCGTGACTTGTGATGCATCTCCAGCAATCTAACAATTGTTCCCATAGGCAAAGTCGAAAAGCTAAAGAGTATATCGACAAAATCTGTACCCGCCTCAGCGAATACAACTTTGTTTTTCTCTTCATCTATGAGCAGCTTCAAGTTTATCACCGAATTCTCGAAATCGTCTGACATCTTTCGATTCAAAATCCGCATTTCATACAAGAGTTAAAGTAAAAGGGTCAACGTTTTACACATACAGATCAATACCCAAAGTAAAAGGAGCCATTTTTGAGACAATGATAGAGTAAAAGGGTACATGCAGATAAATCTACAATCTTTGAATCGATAGATCATGAATACCTAGAAAACGAAAAAGGCGGGTTCTGTTTATATGTGCTAAAATACGCAATGAACAGAAATCTCAGAAGAAGATAGACTAATGTCGCAAAACAAGATAGGGGTTTTTGGGTTAGAGACAGAGGAAACTACAAAACCGATCGATTTCTGGAGAAAATCCGACAAGGGAAAACGAACAACATTCAACAAAACGAGAAAAATCGCTACGAAATATTGTACCTTTTCTTCTTAGTCGTTGAAACTTGACAGTGAATTAGGCAATTGAATCTCGATACGACTTAGGGTTTGTAAACAGTGAACGTCGAGGAAGAGGAACAGTTGAGATAAGCGGGAAACTATATACAACGTTTTCTTCTTCTTTTTTTAATTAAATGCGATAATTAAATATAGAAATGATTTAACTTTAAACCGTTAAACCATTAACACTACTTTAGTAGATTCGGTTTTTTCATAACTTACATTTGTAGATTTTGTAGAATTTTCCATGCATCAAACATAGTAT
This sequence comes from Arabidopsis thaliana, assembly GCF_000001735.4. NCBI lineage: Eukaryota > Viridiplantae > Streptophyta > Magnoliopsida > Brassicales > Brassicaceae > Arabidopsis > Arabidopsis thaliana. The sequence continues at coordinate 44,613 of NC_003076.8, read as the reverse complement.
TTTATAGGATTATGATTGCAATATTTAATTTTGTATAAATGTTTTGCAAAACAGTAAACATCCCTACACTATTCGATATTATTATTAAGGCTTTTTCTGAAAACATGTAATTGGGCCATCATGGTTCGATTCTCAGCCCAATTAAAACCGGATCATTGAGACTCACAATAACGTCGTCGTTTAGCTCTGAGCTCTGAGCTCTTCTCTCAACTCCGACTCATGGAGGATGAACCAAACTACTGTAAAAGTTTTCAAGTTTCAATTTTTGTTCTCAATCGAAATCAAATTGAGTCTCTCTCAACCACAAAAAATGATTGTTCACCGTATAATACCTTCCCGCGTAAAAGACCCTCTCACTCGATTTAAACCTCTCAAAAACTTGACAACTTCTTCATCTCCCGTATTCGAACCCTCTTCTTCTTCTTCTTCTTCTTCTTCTTCGGCTTCGTTTTCTGTTTCAGATTCTTTCTTGGTGGAGAAGATTTGTTTTAGTTTGAAGCAAGGTAACAATAATGTGAGAAACCACCTGATTCGGTTAAACCCTTTAGCCGTCGTTGAGGTTTTATACCGCTGCCGCAATGATTTAACTTTAGGTCAAAGATTCGTGGATCAATTAGGTTTCCATTTTCCGAATTTCAAGCATACGTCTTTGTCTTTAAGCGCTATGATTCATATTCTCGTGAGGAGTGGAAGATTATCAGATGCACAGAGTTGTCTTCTTAGGATGATTAGGAGGAGTGGTGTTTCTAGACTAGAGATTGTGAATTCCTTGGATTCTACGTTTAGTAATTGTGGTTCCAATGATTCGGTTTTTGATTTGTTGATTAGGACTTATGTTCAGGCTAGGAAACTTAGAGAAGCACATGAGGCTTTTACATTGCTGAGAAGCAAAGGTTTTACGGTTTCTATCGATGCGTGTAACGCTCTTATCGGGAGCTTGGTGAGGATCGGGTGGGTTGAACTGGCTTGGGGTGTTTATCAGGAGATTTCTCGGAGTGGTGTTGGTATTAATGTCTATACTCTCAATATCATGGTTAATGCTTTGTGCAAAGATGGTAAAATGGAAAAAGTCGGAACCTTTTTATCACAAGTGCAAGAGAAAGGGGTTTATCCGGATATTGTAACATATAATACATTGATTAGTGCCTACTCTAGTAAAGGTCTCATGGAAGAGGCATTTGAGTTGATGAATGCTATGCCGGGCAAAGGGTTTAGTCCTGGTGTTTATACTTATAATACTGTGATAAATGGACTGTGTAAGCATGGGAAATATGAGAGAGCCAAGGAAGTTTTCGCGGAGATGTTAAGATCCGGGTTGAGTCCTGACTCCACTACCTACAGATCGTTGCTGATGGAGGCTTGTAAGAAGGGAGATGTGGTTGAAACGGAAAAGGTTTTCAGTGATATGAGATCTAGAGATGTTGTTCCTGATTTGGTTTGCTTTAGCTCGATGATGAGTCTTTTTACTCGGAGTGGAAATCTCGATAAGGCATTAATGTATTTTAACAGTGTGAAGGAGGCTGGTCTGATTCCTGACAATGTGATCTATACCATTCTTATCCAAGGGTATTGTAGAAAAGGTATGATCTCTGTAGCTATGAATTTGAGAAATGAAATGCTTCAGCAGGGTTGTGCTATGGATGTTGTTACCTACAACACCATTTTGCATGGCTTATGCAAACGGAAAATGTTGGGTGAAGCGGATAAATTGTTCAACGAAATGACTGAAAGGGCTTTGTTTCCAGATTCTTATACTTTAACTATACTGATTGATGGACATTGTAAGCTCGGGAATCTGCAGAACGCAATGGAGCTCTTTCAAAAGATGAAGGAAAAGAGAATCAGACTCGATGTTGTGACATACAACACTCTGTTAGATGGGTTTGGTAAAGTAGGCGATATCGATACAGCAAAAGAGATATGGGCAGATATGGTATCAAAAGAGATACTTCCCACTCCAATATCTTACAGCATTTTGGTTAACGCGTTGTGCAGTAAAGGCCATCTGGCTGAGGCATTTCGAGTTTGGGATGAAATGATCAGTAAAAATATAAAGCCAACGGTAATGATTTGTAACTCTATGATAAAGGGATATTGTCGTTCTGGTAATGCCTCAGATGGAGAAAGCTTTTTAGAGAAGATGATCTCGGAAGGTTTTGTGCCGGATTGCATCAGTTACAACACATTAATATATGGTTTTGTTAGAGAAGAAAACATGAGCAAAGCTTTTGGTTTGGTAAAGAAGATGGAGGAGGAGCAAGGAGGATTAGTACCTGATGTATTTACATATAATTCGATCTTACATGGGTTTTGTAGACAAAATCAGATGAAAGAAGCCGAGGTTGTGCTAAGGAAGATGATCGAGAGAGGTGTCAATCCCGATAGGTCAACGTATACTTGTATGATCAATGGATTTGTTTCTCAAGATAACTTAACCGAGGCATTTCGGATTCACGATGAGATGCTGCAAAGAGGATTCTCTCCTGATGATAAATTCTGAATCAGTATATTTTGGATTCTTGCTCAAATTCTACTTGTGATAGCTTCAAGCTGATATCCTAGATTGAGTTGATATTGGTGTTTTTTGGTCAAAGGACCAAAGATGTGTGTCACTACTCACTACAGAAGCTCAAGGAACTTGACTTTATCGAATAGCAAAATGGTCCCCGTACTTGAGAACATTTCATATTAGACCTCAGTTTCTTGTAATCTACCATTTAGTCCTTCAACATTTATACGCATACGTTTTAATTCTTCTGAAATTACCAAATTTTGTTGTATTTAGTCAAATTATATGTATCAGTATTCATAAGTAAAATATATGAAAGTTGAAACAGTAGTACATATTATGGTTTGTATGTGTAAATTCTAAGCACAAGCTATTTTCCATTTAGTACAACATAACCAAGAAATAATGGTTTTTAAATCAATTGAAAAGTAAATTGGAGAAAAAAAAAGGGTAGCTGCTAAAAGGACGTGTCGGTGATGACGGTGGGGGCGGAGAACAAAACCTCCGTACGCGTTTGTTCTTATCATACGCGAGTTGTGTATTATATAGCAGACAAAACAATATTCTACGTACCAATCATATATAATATTTTCTTAACAAATACTTTTGATATTTCGTCTATTCTTTCAAGGATTTTATTTTATAACAATAATATTATCAAATGTATATGAGAGTTATTATATTATAGGTTTATCCAATTCCTCTTGACAAAAAGAAAAAAGAAAAGAAAAAAGGTTTATCCAATTCCAACGACCAACATCCGTATATGAAACTTAGATTTCATTTAATCTTTTGAATTAATTTTTTACTCGATAAGATTTTTCGGATATACAAATATCAACAAATCTATATATCTATTGTTACTATGCATTTTTCCTCGTATGAGATACACGAAACATTGATAACGAATGAAGAATCGGAATTATGGGATATATTGAATTTGGCAACCCTGGCTAACAACAACCATCCCAACTACGAACCTTTAGTTTTCATTTTCAGGTGTAGGTGAGAGATTTTGACTTCCCCTTCAAAGTAAACAAAGTGGAGAGACTTGAGACTTCCACGGTGGAACTTTCACCTAATGGCGCGTGGCCCCCCACTCGCAACCTCTTTCTATGATTCGCAATATATAATATTATTGTACACGTTGACATATACTCCATTTTTGCGTGTGTCCCGATATTGCTTCTAGAGAATGGGTCGTCAATTTTGAGTCTCCGAGTCCATTTTTAAAAGCGTGTTATAATGTCGACCAAAAGTCCAAAGGTTTCTAGTGATTCTTGTCCATTTTGAGCTTTTGACGTCACCGGAGTTCGAGCTCCACTTCCTCTTCTGTTGTTTTAAATGTTAAAACGTAATTTCGTTTGGTTTATGAGACAATAGAATTGGTTGAGAGAACGTGGAAAATCGCGGTTCGGAGTGTTATATGGTCTTGACTCTTAAGACCAGAACACAATGTTAGACTGTGGATTCTTCCACTAACTACAGTATATATGTTTAATAGTTACTAACAAAAAAAATTATTGGCGCTTAATTTAGAGTCCATTTTCTTAGGTATGTTACCATCTTAAATTCATAAGTTTCACACGGTAATATAAGTATCTTTAAATTAGTTTCCTATACACAACGTTTTTCTTTGATTACTATCACTTGGCTATAGCCTATAGGTCAGGTATCAAATCAGTGAGTTCGAAATTCTATCTATATCAATTATTTCTAGCTCTAAAAACAATTCAGCTATAAGAACGCATTAATTTGTGGTTTATTTATCGGTAAGCTTATAAGTTATGTACAATGATTATACCGGATTAAGCAATTATTTTTTATTTTATTTTAACAATAGAACTAAAATTCGATCTCAAAAGTAAAGAATAGGAATAAAACAAAAATAAACTGTGACTGACCAACTCAAAAGGTTCATAATAATTATTTTTATTAACTTTGGTGGAACTCTAACGGTTACCAAACTAAGAAGTGGGTTAAAGTATTTTTTAAACATGTAAACAAGTCTTCTTGAGACGTGTCTATTTGTTATCGAGAATCTTGGAACTGCCACGTCCCGTATTTAGTTCGCACATATATAGTTGTGGGTATACAAAAAAAGGATCTTATGATCTCTTTAAAAAACAACAACAACACTCATTCACTCACTTGGTAAGAAACGCAAGTAACTGTATATTAATGCATTTAGTTTTTGTATAGTACTTGAATTTTATTCGGTATGGTTATCGTATTAATCAAGATCTAAATGAAAAGGACGTAGGAATAGGACAAAACTATCGAGCAACGTTCGAATTTATCATAAAGGCCTTTCCACTTTTAATACTCCAAACTTACATAAAGGCCATCATTGTTATTATTGTAAATATTGTTGTTATATTGTTTCACTTTTTTTATTTATACCAAGAATAGCTTTTTGTTGTTATATTGTTTCAAATTATCCTTGCTATTTTATTTTTCTGGCTTTATTATAAGTTTCTTCTTACCCATATTTCTGCCCCAGTTCAATCGATTATGTTTATATGACAACGAATTATTATTTATAAATGTAGAGCTTAATCAATCCTTCACAAAATGTCACTATATATGAAATGGAACCGTATGATTTGTAAACGAAAGGAAACCCTAAGAAAAAAATATATGTATTAGCTACACGTAATCTCTAGCGTATAGTGATTTCATTTTTATACTTTGTTCTTAGAAAGGAAAAGATAATTGCGTGATCAGTAATGTGACGGGCTAACTAATTGTTGAATAAAGTAATAGAATTAAATTGCTAGTAGCTACTGAGTTTATTTAAACTGCCTTCTTTTTAGGATTCTATAACATTGAGAAATAAGGAAAATTGATTGCATGATAAACACACTTGCTATTTTTATGTATAAGCTAGTATTATTAATGGAATTGGTCAGTCTCTACGTAAACTAGTCTAGTAAGTATTGGTTGGTTAAAACACTTAAATCTAAAAAAGGAAAGTTGACATACATATCTCAATCTGATGCATTAAAATCCATACTTAATTTGGAAGGACTTTGAATACTTCAGAATAACCCTCTGTTTATAACTACGTACTGATGAGCGCTGCTAGAATTACATTTCTTTTTAAATAGCAAACCACATCACAACTACTGCTATTCAATTATTAGATACTGTATAAAATTTTCAATAGGTTTAATATATCACTAAACCCAACAAAAGAATAAAAATAGTTATGTCGTTATGATTTGGTCATATGGAAATAGTAATTTATTTATATAGTTATAGTACAGAATATTAATGTAAATTATGTAAGGATCTTATTTAGGTTATCGCAATAATTATATTTCACTGAATCTTAGATATCTATCAAGTATCAATAACAGAGATGTCAGTTTAAATGAAAACTGTTTGTTAGTTGAATAAGTTAAATATCAAATGTAAAAAAAAAAAAAAATGTTGGTAAAAGGTTCAGTAAAGAGATAAATTTTGATTTCGACAAAAAAAAAAAAGAGATAAATTTTGATAAAACTAACGACACTTATCTTTGTGACGTGCAAACAATTGACTAATACATACAATTTCTTTCAAATAATAAAACCAAATCTGAAACAGTTATACGAAATATGGAATTTAAAAATAACAAAATCATTAATATGCAAATCTATTGCTTTCTAAATTCTACGTGTCTAGTAGTTACTAGTTAGGCAAATGCAGTGAATATTAACCAATCCAATACCGTTAAAATATATATGACATTTATTTAAAATAAGAAATCAGTAATTATCGACTATGTCTTGAGACGCTATCAACCAAAAAAAAACTATACTTTCGGGACTTTTATTACTTAAAAAAAAACCTCGGGAAAAAATCGAGACTGATAATTTCTGAGAAGCAAAATTCGTATTTGTACAGTACCAATGTTTAACAGCGAATATTTTACATGTGAATTTAAGAAAAACTCAAATAACAAAGTGGCATACAAAAAAAAAAAAAATTACAAAGCAAAGTAGCATAACACGACTTTTGTTTTCGTCAATAAAACGACTTATATTTTCGACAAAACAAAAACGACTTTTTATTTTTTAACATCAAATGAAACCGACTTCTTAGCTTTATATATAGCCCCCACATATATAAGAGTAAATATTCGTCCTAAATATATAATTGGCGAAGGAAAGAGAGAGGAAAAAAAGAATTATAAGAGAGATTGTTTTTGTCTGCTCGTCCTGAGATCACGCTGAGTTATATAAAGAAAAGAAGAAGAACAAAACCAAGTTTCAACAATGGAGATTCTTCGTTGATTCCTAAATATCTCCTCTGATCATATTTTTTCATTCAAAAAGAATCCTCTGTTTTCCCCGGCGGTCACATGTCAGTCGGCGTTCCAGTGAATCCGTCAAGCAGCAGCCAACTACCGGCGGCGCCAACAACAACAACAAGACGGCGCGTGGCTGATTCTCAAGAAGATCATTCCCACGTCAACACCGTCGGAGGAGGAAACGCAGTCGTTTACGTCCCCGACGAGGAAGAAACCGCTACGAGCTGCTGCGGCGGAGGAGGAGGAGGAGGATCATTATCGTGTTGTCCAAGTGGCTCCCACCACAATTACCTCGTCGGGTTCCTCTCTCTCCGAAAATTCAGGCTCGTGTGGATGCTAATGGTTGAGAACAAATCTAAATGGACGGCTGGGATTGCTCGTAACATGAGATCCACGACCAATCTTGGCCGTTTTATTCTAACGTTATTGAGTATCCTCGTCGTCACTTTTTTCCTCATCGTTGCTCTCTCCGGCGGCGTTGGAAGACGGAGAAAACACGTTGAGAAACATGAATTCGTTGTTTCAATTCATCCCAGACCAACGATTGAGAAAATCATTAGAGAAGATGAATCATCCAATTCCTTTCAAGTCCTCGTTCCAAAAACTACATCGGTAAGTAAAAAATTTCTCAAGAACAGAGTCAACAAGAGTTGTTTTTTTCTTCTTCTTTCAAACAAAACCGAAGAACCATGTTTAGATTCTGTTCATGTCGACAAAAAATTCGGAGCTGAATCTTATCAAAAGTAACAAAAAAGTGATATATTTTTTTATTTCGTATTTTTCATATTAGTGGATTAGTGTTCGTGAAAGGAATTTTCTCAAGTTCGTTAGAAAATATATAATTGATTTTATATTTGTAAATACAAAGTCATGAGTGGATCTCTGCTCCATTCGCCACTGAATTTTCTAGCGGTTGACTTCATTTATTTAATTACAACTAATCCAATATTTATTCTTAGCCTAACCACAATCAGAACAGCTTGTAAACACTAATTTGTTTGTTGGCCCATTGGGCTTTTTTATTCGTTAGCAAATTGTTGTTCTTGTGGACTAATTTTGCTTTTGTCACATGTTTCCAACAGATCCCAGAGATTTGGAATCAACCGGAGGTTGGGAACTATCAGAAATGTGTAGCTCGTCCTAAGAACCAAAGTAAGTTTTCCTCAATTCTTCTCTTCATTTCCGAGAAACCAAGAAATTTCAGACCTAATTAATTGTTTTTTTTTCCTTCTTTGCTCAGGACCAATCAAGCAAACCAATGGTTACCTTCTTGTTCACGCCAATGGTGGTTTGAATCAGATGAGAACTGGTGTAAGCCTCTTCTTCTTCTCTATGTTTCCACTTCCAGTATAAGAGATTTTCTCGAATCCTCACTTCATTTCTTCTTCACAGATATGTGATATGGTGGCAATCGCTAAAATCATGAACGCAACTCTTGTTCTTCCGTTTCTTGACCATTCATCTTTCTGGAGTGATCCAAGGTACGTACTAACCATCATCATCAATCAATTCACCATCATCATCATCATAATTTAATTAAGCTCCCTTTTCAGCTCGTTCAAGGACATTTTCGACTGGAAACATTTCATAAAAGTACTAGCAGAAGATGTCAATATTGTCGAGTATTTACCGCAAGAATTTGCTTCGATTAAGCCTCTTGAAAAGAATCCTGTGTCCTGGTCTAAGGTAAACATTTCCATTTGCAATTTTTGTTTACTTCTCTGTTTTCTCTTTCGGTTATTCAACGATTTTATCTAACTCTGTATTGGTTTATTTGTTTGCGTGCAGTCGAGTTATTACAGAAACTCAATCTCCAAGTTACTTAAGAAGCATAAGGTGATTGTATTCAATCACACTGATTCTCGGCTAGCCAACAACAGTCCGCCTCCTTCCATCCAGCGGCTTCGATGTCGCGCAAACTATGAAGCTCTTCGTTACTCTGAAGATATAGAGAATCTGAGCAATGTTCTCTCTTCAAGACTTAGGGAAAACAACGAACCCTACCTCGCTCTTCACTTGCGGTACAAGCTACCCCTATTACTCCATCTCTCTAATGAATGAATGATGCTGATTGCTGAGAGAATCATCAATTAACAGAAATTTTCATTATAGGTACGAGAAAGATATGTTGGCGTTTACCGGATGCAATCACAGTCTATCCAATGAAGAATCCATTGATCTTGAGAAGATGAGGTTTAGTATTCCACACTGGAAAGAAAAAGTGATCAATGGTACAGAACGGCGTCTTGAAGGTAATTGCCCTATGACGCCGCGTGAAGCTGCCGTCTTCCTCAAGGCGATGGGGTTTCCTTCGACCACCAATATCTACATTGTTGCAGGAAAAATCTACGGGCAAAACAGTATGACTGCGTTCCACGAAGAGTTCCCAAACGTTTTCTTTCACAACACATTGGCCACAGAGGAAGAGCTTTCGACTATTAAACCTTATCAGAACAGATTAGCTGCTCTTGATTACAATTTAGCACTCGAAAGCGATATTTTCGCTTATACTTATGATGGAAACATGGCGAAAGCGGTTCAAGGTCACCGGAGATTCGAAGGGTTTAGAAAAACGATTAATCCCGATAGGTACGGTTTATGTTTCTTGCGTGAAAAGAAACCCTTTTTCACTATCAATGCACTCTAAACTGACATTTTACGGTGGTTTTTTCAGGCAAAGATTCGTGAGATTGATTGATCGGCTCGATGCAGGACTCATATCTTGGGAAGATTTCTCGTCAAAGGTTAAGAAGATGCATCAGCATAGAATAGGAGCACCGTATCTTAGGCAGCCAGGAAAGGCAGGCATGAGTCCAAAGTTAGAGGAGAATTTTTATGCTAACCCTCTTCCTGGTTGCGTGTGCGATACGTCTGAGGAACAAACCGGCCTTAACCGGTTTGAAAGACCAAGTCTACGAGCACAATCTCTGAGATAAAGGGCTCAATTCAACGATTTATTCATTAATTATACGCACATACACATCATTTTTGGTTTTTCTTTTCTGTTCATTTGTAGATTAGGGTTTCGTTTTAAGTATTCTAATTATAGTAGGAAATTAGAGAAATACAAGCAAGATTTTTCAACTCAGCTATCAAATACCAACCATTGCTTATGCATATATGTGTATATAGTCAATTCACATTCAGCACTCAAAGTCTTAGCTGTGTAATTTGAACCCACTGGTTTACAAGCAGTGACTTTGAAAGCTAGTAAATTCGAACTCTGGTTAAAGCAATAAATCTCTAGATTGAGGAAGGGGACCATTGGAGACAATACACATTCCACTGTTACTCTCCTTTCACTTTCTTATCGGTCAAGACAGAGAAAAGACACAGAGAGAAAGATGTCTGAAAGTGGCAACTAATTATAAATGCATTTTTGTAGAAATCACGAGAACCCCTTTGCTTTCTTTTTTGGAACAAACTCTTTACTTCAATTCACTCACGTCTCTCCACTGACTTGTCCTCAAATGAAAAAAAAAAAAAAAAAAAGACAATTGCATTGATCAAGATTTCAGGATCTTAACTTAATACATATTGTATGATTCTTCTACATGTGAAAACTCATCTCACCAAATCTGCAACTAACAAAAAAACAAACAGAAGAAGAATAAAGAAGGACACAAGAATTTACATTACAAACAACAAATACAACATTCTAAAACACACACACCAAACTTTTCTTTTTCTACTACTTCTTGACTTCTTCTTCAACAACAACATCAGCTTTCGTTACAAGGATATCCGCTTTTTCGTCAGCACATTCCTCGGGAACTATCGCCATTGACTGCCTATTACCGCATATTGTCCAAAGGTATAACGCGAACATGGCTCCCAATGTTCCACAAACCGCCCCCAAAACCAATGCACCAAGGATTCTCCATATACATTTTCCTTTCCCCTTAACTTCCACCGTCTTCTCCCCTTCCTTAACAGTCTTGGAAACGTCGTTTGGATCAAGCGGCTGCGAGTGAATCCTCATCGAAGGATGTCTCAGTTTAAAGCTCCACGAATGGAGATAAACCGGCTTTGAAGTGTTTCCATTTGCAGAGGTTAAACCCACCATAAACTTCCCATCTTTCCATAGCTTAGCCAAGTCTACAGAGTAAGACACGAATGGATCCACCGGCTTTAAGGCAGCAGATAGACTCAAACGAACCTCTATTCTCTTTGAGCTTGCCTCATAATCAATCCAACAATTCAATCTCTTCTCTTCATTGAAATGGTGACCAAAAGATGATAACTTTCTAACTTTACCAGATTCAGGACGACCAACTAAGATCCCTACATGATTCCCTCTCTTGGAGATACCAAACTCAACAGCAACAACTTTGTGTTTCAATAAGAACCCTAAACCAGAGGAACTATTATTACCCTTTCTACCAAACAACCTAAGATCCAAACCTCTTGGAACCATTATAAAAGCCAAGACACTACCAATCTCATCAGACATCGAAAACGAGAAACTAGTTGAGAATGATCCGGAAAAGTTTCTCTCTTTACCTTGGAACAGTCTGATGGGTTTCTTGTAAATAACTCGCCCTTCACTGCGACTCACTGAGTCAGTCAATTGTATCGATGGACCGCCATGAACGAGCTTCGAATCTCCAAACAGAGCAACATTATTGTCAAAGCTTGGAGCTTTCACAAACCCATTAAAGGAAAACGATGAATTTACATCTGTAACAGCCACTGATTGGTAAATCACGATGCTTAAAACGAATAGGAAAGCTAGGGTTTTGAAGACCGCCATAGCTGAGCTTGAAGAATCTGGGTTTCAAGAAAACCAAAGGAGCTCTCTTTTTAGGATTCGTGAATGAGTTCCAGTTTTCAAGAATCTAGGGTTTGTTTTTTAATTGATGAATGTGTGGATTTTGGTGAAGCAAAAGGAGAAAGGGAAATTAAATAAGAATTAAAGTCATCTTCCTTCTTTGGAGGAACCTTGATTCGCTCTCAAACAACACTCTTGTAATCTCAGTGGTTGCTGAGTAAGGGAAATAAAAATTCAATTAATGCTATTTCTGTTCTTATACCCACTTCTTTTATCTTCTCTCCTTTGTATCCCCCATGTTCTCGATTGTGACATTTTGCCCCCACTCTTTTCTACTATAAATTTGCGATAATCTAAAAATCTATTCAATTGTTAATACTGTAATGATGAAGAATTTTACTAATCTTTGATAACTAGAAAAAAATCATGCATGAATGTTTTTTAAGTGGAAAGTTTTTAAGGTGTTGTTGATTATTTTTCATAATTAGATTAGGTCATAATTGTTTTTTAATATAGTGCAAGAAGAAATCATATTTATTGTCTATAAACAAAAAGGAAATAGGAAATGTGGGGTTTAAGATAATAAAGGTGGAATTGTTTGGCGAAAAGAAGAGGAAGGAAGAAGATGGAATCTAAAAAGGATCTCTCGTATCTCTCTAATTAATGGGTTAATTAGTGGACTACCATTGATTATGTTTTTACTAGCTATTCTTAAAATGCTAAAAAAAAGTTCAAAGATAAAATGAAGTGCAAATGCCCATAACATGCTCGTGGCATGTCCGGTGAAGTTAAAAAATGCTCGCATTAGGCAGAGCTTCTGTATTTATAGTAAAACTTTATGTATTTATTTTGTTCAGTAAAAATGATCAAAACCCATAGGACTCATAGTTGAAAAAACATTCGAATTTTGTAAGGTTGAAAGAGAGTGACCTCTACTCTAAGAACCTTCTCCTTTGGCAGCATCTTATTTTATCTTATTAGAAATCAAGTTTACAGTGAGTTGGCTCAGGAAACAATTCTAGATTTTCGATATTTTAATGGTAAAAATATTGAACCATGGTTTATTTAAAAGTATATCCATATATCGTCACATGCAGCCTAATAATTAAATAAGCCCAATAATGTGAGTGGAGGAAGGAAGGAAATCAATGTTTCATGATCACTGGTAAGAGTTTTAGTATCGTCCAAACATAATTAAATAAGCACAATCTATTGTTATGAATTTTAACGAGATTTTAAATTTTAACTTTATGAGAGATCATTTTTGTTTGGGTTACAAACTTTATGAGAGTTCATATAAAGGATGTTTACGAGAGATGCATGTAGTGTAAATGAAATACTGTAGTTTCTCACTCTTGGTAATGGTTACGTGTGAAATGTGGCAAAACAAACCGGCGAATATAATTAAATGCTTGGTTTGGGCAAATGAAAATATATAAGGATAAAAAACGAGAGACTCAATCAATACTCAAAGATAAATAGAAATAAATTTGGGGGTGCATTTATTTCAAAGACTGACAAAAGTACTCGCTGACACTTTGTGCGTTCAATTTAATGTTTTTAAACCATGGACCATTAATGCTCTGTCCCGACTCTTGTTACATTATGTCTTCCACAAATAATCTAATCCATAAAATCTATACCGACCACACAAAAACAACAACATAAACTTTTAGTTCTCCCAAAAGATTCTTAATTTAACACTTCGATTGATTTCAGTTCAATTCTACCAGATTTTTTTTAATTGAAATAGTATAGTTTGAACTTTTAAGATGTTCTGTAGGATTAATTTTTGAATTTAAGTTTGACTTTGAAGCTACGGGCTTCAGTTCGAATTGTTCAGGAATGATGCTACGGGCTTACAATTTTGATAGATACGATAAAAGCCCATACTGCGGCCAATTCGGGTCCATCAAGTATAACTATATATTAATGAGTATCTATCGAAATTGTAAGTCCATAATGCTGCCAATTTGACAACCGAACGTTGGGCGCCGAAAGAAAATATGAACGTGTTTAGAAACAATTAAGATTTTCTTACCGTTATGAATATGAATTTGAATTTTGTTTCTAAATTAAAAAATGTGGATCATGACCCCTTACATCTTCGTTCAAAGTTCAAAATTCTTTCCATTCATTTTTTCCTTTTCTTTCACATGTCTAAAACTCTGCTTTTTGTTTCTTAATATGTTATTCCACTTGAATATCCAACTCAAAACTCTTTTTAGTTCTCTCACTTTCTCAGAGACAAACATAAAGGCATCATCATCGTAGAAGGTAAGACTCTGGTTCCATCATTTTTTTTTTCTGTTTAGCTATGGTGTTTGGCTTAATTAATAGTATAGTTTTTGGAACCATGACCATGTTTTAGTCTTTTAGATACTGCTCTTATATAAGTGTGTTAAAAAAAAGTGTTCATAAGATGAGGGCTTGAAATGTTGTTGTCTTCATAAATGTTGTATGCGATGTGTTAAGATGGAGTAGAAAAGTAAACAAATTGGTTTGATATATAATGTCCTCTATTTATGCCTAAGAAAACATTTATGTTATGATAGTAGAACAATTGTTAGTTTTAATTGGAAAAAATTTATCAAACTGATATCTGAAATGTTTTGTTTTTTGTTTGTGTTGTAGAGGCTGGAGAAAAAAGGAGGAAAATGGATTGTCACGGAAATTGAAATTCGTTCCATTTGGAAGATGGCGGTGGAACGAGAGAACGTTGATTCGTTTATGTATAGTAAGTACGTGTCTTAGTCTAGAATTTCCATCTCTTGCTAAACTGGTGCAAGAGACTAGATTACTACGTATATAGATAGAGGGTATGAATGATGCGTAGATGTATGTATAGGGTTATCATGTGTGTATAAGGTTATTATGTGTGTATAGATGTATGTATAAGGTATGGAAGAGATCATGAATGACGTGTAGATGTATGTATAGGGTTATATTGTGTGTGTATTAGATGTATGTGTAGGTTACAAAACGTAGCGACAAATTGGAAAATAGATATAGCCCCCTAATGCAAACAGCAAAACAAAAACAAGTAACAAGATACCTACACATATAAACGAATAACTCAAACGTAAAAACCCGTGAACTCTCCCAAGCACGAAAATCGAAGACATCCTCATGAATCTATTTTCCGACGCCGGTGGAGCTTTTGCTCGCCGGCGTCGGGATGTACTTAAGCTCCTCCAATTCTCTTGTCTCAGTTCCGCATCTCGCAAACTTTTTGTCCCCTTTTGTCACTCTCCCGACCACCACAGCGCTTCCTTTTTGCTTTCGGTTTTGGTGGTCAGAGATCCACTTTTCAGGCTGCCCAGAACCTCTTCTCCCATTTGGTCCTCTAATCTGCTGGATACTCTTGATGAAACCTATCCCGTTGTGCTATTGGCGAGATGCTTGAAGCTAAATCTGCGAAAATGGTTGATCTCGAGCTTAACCTGTCACCTGCGCCTAGATCCATGAAGCCTAGCTGCTCCGCTACCCTCATCGACCAACGTTCTCATTGGGTTTTAGAATCGTTGGTCCCAGTGACGAAGTTGTCGACGAATGGATCAACCCTAATCCATCAAACCAATTGGTACCGTTGTCTCTCGCCTTTATCTCCTCCAGTGCCACATCCCTCGGCGATAACTCTTTCAACTCCGATCTTCTGCTCGCCGTCGTCTAGCCGCCACACTCAAAGTCTCATCGCCCACGCCAAAAGAAAACTAGGGTTTTCGATTTTGGGCCTATTCCAGTTCGGCCCATCAAGTTCCTTGTCTTGGCAAATTCATTTATTTGGGCCTTTAAGGTGTTTGAAGCCCAACTCCAATAGGTGTGATCCTAATCAATTTCTGCAAAAATCCAGGTTTGATCAAAAATCTTATTTGTCCATTATTAGCCAACGTTGGTGTCGATATTTGAAACCAGTTTTTCATGGACAACAATTGGAACATATTCGGTCAATGTTGCTTTGTTGGTACAATTATATCTCGAGAACCCTGCCTTTCGAAGCACCTAGAGAGATTTTTCATAAAACCAAAAGAGTGAAGAAGAACGGCACTATGATCCCGTCTCCACAGAGCGGTGATTACCGTAGCTTTTTCAACTCTTCATCCCCGCTTCCTTTGATTATCGAGCTCGTTCATGTGCAAATCATCAAGTTCAAGGATAGTTCTCAAATTTTTAAAAGCTTGAAGAAGAACGGCATTATAACCGCATTTCCATGGAAAAGTGGTTACCGTAGTATTCTCAATCTTTTTTATCCAACAGCCTCCTCTTTGGAGTTTGTTTCTAAAAGCTTGTATGCATTGTTTGCTCGAGCCGTCTATGACCACCCGTTGGTCGAGGATTTCGCGAAGCTCGTCTTCATGGTCGAATCCGCTATAGTTTCAACAGATTTTTCAACCATTGCAAACTTTTTAAAAGTGAACATCCCTTTGGAAAACTCATGGAACTTGTATCTTTCTTTCTGTTGTATTATCGTAGCTTGTATCAACTTTCCTCTCTTGAGGCCTTAATGAATGAAAGTTGTGTTTTGACAAAAAAAAAAAAAAAAAAAAAGATACCTACACATACTCATCATAAACCCCCAAATTAAGTCCACAAAACACGAAAACAAAATGAAGATCAAAATCATCTGGAAGTATGGATGTGACAATTCTTAACAAATACGAATAAGTAAAAACTACTAAACTGATAAAAAAAAAGAAAATCTAAGGCAACAAAACTTACATTAAGCCTAATGGTGTTTAGTATTTGAAGACAACAATATCGCTTAGAGATCGATCTAAAGACAAAAAAGCACATTAATAAATGCTATATTTTTCGTTGGCATTTAATTATTTAAATGGGGGAAAATAATTAAAAATTGGAACTAACTAACTTTTGTTTTTGCAATAACATCAATACATTATTGTGTGTTTACTATATCGTTTCTGTTACTACCAGTTCATACGTGACTGCTATGAAACTCAATTAGACGGTTAATTATACTACTACTAATTTACTACTCTTCTCTTACACACTATTTATTGCGTAATTCAAAAACATAAGGTAAAAAATTAAAAAAAAAACATTAAAAGCCCAAGAAATAAATAGTCAACAACCACATACTATCTAGTATTTATAGAAAAGGCGCCGCTTCAACCTCTGTATCTTCTTCACCATATTTGTCTCTCCACTCCATCCACATTATCTTTTGTTATTTTTTCTTCCATTTTCTCATTCTCGTTTCTATCAATGATTCAATGGTGATCAAATAGATACATCGACGAGAAGACACTGCTAATGGAAAATAGAGAATTCAGGACACGTGGCTTACAAGAAAAATAATAGTGGAGAGCATTAAAGTGTAACCAATGAATGAGCTTTGAGCTGTTTGAGATGCTTTCCTCTCTTGTACAGAGATTATCAGAGATAGAGAGAGAGCAATAACTATGATCTCGATTTTAACCCACAACATCACATTCAAGACAGAGATCCAAAACCCCACATGGCCTTATTTCCCAATATTAACACACATCATTTTACAATTTGCTCTCTCTCTCTCTCTCTCTCTTTGTCTCTCTGTCTTTAAGAAACCTTTCTTCATTGTTTCCTCCTCTTCCTCAATCTCTAGAGAAGAAGATGAAGACGTCAAGCTTTGTCTTCCTTTTGGTTGTAATAATCCTAAGCTTCTCACTACTAGCTTCTTCTTCTGGTAATCAAATCAATCCTCCTTGTTACTCTCTTTCATGTTTTTCATTGTATACATTAATGATTACATATTGAAAACACACACAGAAATGAAAGTGGGGTTGGAGGATTACAATTTTCCAGTGGATCCAACTCCGACGACAAAAGCTTCGATAAAACCAGGTCCTATTGAGCATGGAACTCCTCTCAATCCTTATATTCCTAAGCCTCCTTCTCCTTCTTCGTCTCCTCCTCCACAGCAATCCCAAGACGGTGGATAACACCAAATCTTTTCTCTGATTTATTTGCCCCGTGAATGTGATCTACGCACTGTTTGTAGTTATAATTCCCACGTTTTTTTTCTTCTTTCTTTATCTCTCTTTTGTACTAACATTGTCTTGTCGTCGCTACGTTAATTAATTTCCTTTATCTGCCAGCTCGTGTGTTAGTAATGTCCATTTTGAGGTATGGGAATTTCGGCTATTAATATTTTTATTTTGTGGATTCAATCTCTTAGCTCTGTACATATGCATACCAAAATACATTCCAAATCAAAGTTTCAAATAGTTAAATCTAAACATATGCATATTGATATCTAAAAAATTGTGGTAATGTATGAATTAGGTGGCATAAAATCCAAAGTCTCATTGATTTGCAAAGATGATGATGGGTTAGAATGGCCCAAAAAATATAAATAATTGGACCTCAGATAAGACCAAGTTTTGTTATTAATGGGCCTCAAAAGCTAATTGAGAAAGCGTGTGATACTCACGCCACCCAAACCAACACTCACGGTAACGGTAACCACCACGACTGCGTAATAACATCTGTCAAAGATTCTCAAGTCTCGAGGAAAAAAAAAGGATTCTTAAGTCTCAAGACAGTATGTTTTTATTTGTTTGATTTTCGTTTTCATAATATTTTCAGTTTTTTTTTCTTCTGTCAATTCTTAGAATAATTAATTGATCAAATACTTTACTAAAAATTTCCTAGTGAATTAAAAAAAAAAGAAGCATGAAAGAAGTGAATGGTGGCGTGAAAGAGAAGTATGAGAAGAGAGAGAGAGAGAAAGCGAGAGCCAAAGGTGGTGGCCGCACTACGACACTTAGTTCCATCACGTGCCTCCCACGCGCATGTTATAATCTCCACCGTCCAACAAGTTGACATTTGTTACTACGAAGACCTAAATCAACGATCAGAAATAGATAACAGTAGCTAATAACACGAAACACATGTTCTTTTAAAAACACAAATAACACGATGATACTTAGCGTGCGGATTAGTGAACAATCGAGTATTTATCAGCTTAAAGCCTGTACTAATGTTTTCTTTCTTTTTTTTTGCTTCTTCTCTATAAACAAATATAAATTAAAGTTGTATGTTAATAATGTTTCATCGCTTTGGTCCACAGACAGAACAAAAACATTAGTACTTCAGATGTTTTTTTAAAAATCCTTAATTTTCATTTGCTTTTTTAAATCTCTTGATCCAAGAGTTCACGTTTACTTGTAACAAAAGTCTTGTAATCTCTCATATAGAAAAGTCTCTTCTTCACTCTTTCTCTCTCAAATGAATAATGTCATCTTACGAAATCTCTCACATTGATTTAGAAAATGGTTCCGGCGAGCGTCAATACCGTCCAAGTGACGTCAGCGGAGAAGATAGTTCTTCTTGTGATTACGACTACGATTTTCACTCAGCTGTTCGTAGCTTTTGCGGCGAGTTTGAGATTGCTGATGATTTGGACGACGAAACAGATACAGAATCAGTAGCCTCTGGATCAATCAGAGGGTCTCCGGAGAAAGATTGCCGGATTTGCCATTTGGGTTTAGAGAGTAGTCGTCATGAATGTGGAGATCCAATGGTTCTTGGATGTTCTTGTAAAGATGATTTGGGTTATGTTCATAAGCAATGTGCCGATACTTGGTTCAAGATCAAGGGTAATAAGTAAGCAAACTAAAACCAATCATTCTTTTCATTAATCTTATAAACATTTGTTAGATTTTACAAAGAATCGTAACTTTTATTTTAGGACTTGCGAGATTTGTCGTTCGATAGCTCAAAACTTTTTTAAAGTTGACAATGAGATTGGTCAAACAACGGTTGAAACCAATGTAGATGACGTAGAGGCCGGAAATACACCCACGATGGTGGCTACAAGCGATTCCGATGATCGGAGATTATGTAGAGGAAATAGATTCCTTAATTTCCTTTTAACATGTATGGTCTGTGCATTTGTAATCTCATGGTTCTTTCACTTTAACTTGCCTTCACACAAATGAAAACTGAGAAAGAAGATTAAAATCCTCTGTTTTTTCTTTTCTCAAAAACTTATTTCTTTTGCTTTGTGTGGAATTTGATTCCTGTTTTAGCTTTTTGCACGAGTGCAATCATATCAAACAATTGGAAAGAACATTCATAATTGAATTAAAAAATCTGAATGGGTACACACTTATTCACATTGGCTTATAGTAGTACATGTTGTTGTGTGTAATCACAATTTCTCAAAATAAGTTTTTTTACAAAGACTAATAAGCCTCAAGAGCAGAACCATGTCTAAGTGCTTCTTTAGCTTCAGCTTCCATCTCTAGCTTGAAGAGACAAGCCGCTTGTAAGTAAAGAGGAATTGGCCATTCCGGTGAAGCTACTTGCGCTTGCATCGCATCGCTTAGAGCCTCGCTGAACATTTCAGTCATTAGGTAACAAAGACACCTTCTTGCCAATACTGTTGGTGATACCGTAGGAGCTCCAGTCATGAACTGCAAAAAATAATGAAAGAATGAATCAAGTCCTTTTATTTATACTTCTCGATGATGTAGAGTTGCAGAGTGTGTCAATGACATTCTTTACCTCTGTGTAGAATTCAATGGCAGTATCAAAATCTTTCGCAAGAAACGCGGCATCTCCATGCTTCTTGTAGTCCATATTCTCTTGCATTTCGCCGGTCCACATTTGGAATGAAAACTGTCACATTTATCAGAATCAGCAACATCCAACTCTCAAATTCAGATAACAAGTAAATAAACATCATCAATATACCTCGTTACCAACCCCATTATCTTCTTCATACCCTAGTTTCTCTAGTAGTTCATGTATACTACTTAGATCCGCTCTAGAACATGCATCTCCGAAAGGAGTCAACTTCAATGACTCTGTTGCAGGTTTAGTCTTTTCAGGCAGATTTTTTGATGGAGGCTGTCAAATAATATGATTTATTGGTACCATTAATTCAAATTTGTGTAGTTTCAAGAGAGACTATTCTTGATTCTTGAATATATGGAGAGAGTGACACGTACAGACATAGGTCTTTTGACATTAATAGGGCACAACTTGGCCCGTTTCTGAAGTCTAGAAAGAGTCGCCTTAAGAAACTTTATACTTGGCCTCTCTTCTGGTTCAGTCTTGAAACATCGAGAAGCTACGTGTATTAGTTCTGTCCTGTCTTCATCAGAGAACTGACCATCAAGAGCTGAATCCATTAGCACCAAATAGTTTTTGCCACGGAACAAATCAAGTGCCTGCACAAAATATCTCATTAACATGTACATATAAAAAAGCTAAGAATCAGTCCAAAATGCAACTAAAAATTTGCCACTATTGTTACATGGTTTGGAGGAATATGTCTGCCGCTCATAAGATCCAATAACAAGGTTCCAAAGCTAAATGTGACGCTCTCCGCTATCACAGTACCAAGGCGCAAATACTCGGGAGGAGCAAAAGCTAAGTTGGTGCTATAAATCTTCCCTTCATGGCTATTCTTCATGAGACCAAAGCAAGAAAGCTTAGGAATCCCTGTCTATCATTCAACAACTTGAAGATTAATAAAGATTTGCTAAAAATTAAGAGAAACACACAAATCAAAACAGAGTTTAGCTTTCATTACCTTATCAAACATAATCCTGTAAGGATTAAGATCATGGTATAAATCAATTCCTTTATCATTACAATACTCCAAAGCTCTTGCAGTATGCAGAGCAACTTTCAACCTCATTTCCCATTTCATGGGTCTTTTCTCCCCTGAAACACACATTAAACTCTTAATCATCAAACCAAAAGATATCATCAATCATCAATAAGAGAAAAAAGGACAAAGAGATATTTTACAGTGAAAAAGATGTTTTGCTAATGTTCCATTAGGCATATACTCAGCAACAAGTAATCTCTCGTTGTCATCACAACAACAACCGATCAAATTCGCCATATGTTCACTCCTCAATCTCCCAACAGCTTGTGCTTCATTCTGAAAAAAGGTCCACCATTGATAGATATCAAAAACTTGTTAGCAAAACCAAAAACATTATAAAGATCAAAAAAGACTAACGATGAATTCGAAAGGATCAGGCCAAGAAAGTCTTTGAAACCGTTTGACGGCGATGCGACGACCATCGCCGAGTTTTCCTTTGTAGACGATGTTTGGTACCGAATCGTTGTGCTCCGATACGATGTTTCCGGCGGAGAAACCGTCGGTGGCGATTCTCAGCTGTTCTAAACTGAACTCACGGAAAATCAACGGATAATGTCCTCCGTCGTCGTCGGCATCGTACTCTCTGACGTTTTCGAGATCATCTATGACCGTTGACGTAATCGACGGTGAAGAAGATGATCGGCGCCAAGACTTGAAGCAAATGCATCCCATTATCGCCGGCGATATAATGCTCAGTCCCCCGCGCCTTCAAAATTTCCTTTTTTTTTTTTTTTATGAAACAAAATTCAAATTATCAAATATTTATTAGCATCTTTTATAATGGTATGTAAATTTAATAAAATAATTTAATGCTATACTATATTTTAACAATGGCAAAAGATGTCAAACCGGAGAAATTTTAGTTACTTGTGTCGTTTGGTCATGAATCATGCTTTCGTAAAAGCTTTAACCAAATGCTATAGTTTCTACTTTCTAGTATTATTATTGATTTAGTGTGGTTAATTAGTTAATGGGACGCTCGTTTCGGGAATATATATGATTTTTTCTTTCTTAAAAAAAGAGAGTAAATGGGCTATAAGCCTAGAAGTACGTTTTTGGACCTAAATGGGCTAAACAGCTGGAATATAAAATAATTTTATTCTTGTTTAATATTTTCCTATTTATAATTGAAAGAGTATTATAATTTTTGAAAATTCCGTATTAAATTACAAAAAGTATGTTTTTCACAAAACAAAAAATAAAGTCATACAATGCATAAAATGGAGGTAGTAGTACTAATACTAGTTTTAACATGTGACATAATAAAGAAAAATATATATTGACATTGTAATACGAGATCTCGACTTTACGACTTTGCCAAGCAACATAAATAGAATCTAAAATAGGAGACTAAAAGAGGAACATCAGATATTTTATAATCCAATAGGAAAGTTTGCTAGAATACGTGGTTGGGGTTGTATTCAATTTCAACCTTGTTTATTATATGGTGAACCTGACGAAACTCGATCGTGATTATATGTTCTTTACATGCTCTTATGTATGTATACACGGTCTGGTTGGAGGTTAGTGGCGATTTACTTGGGGCTTCAGCAAATTCGACATTATTACCTTTATACTCACTAGATTAGCATTATATTCAAAACAACAATAGGAGACCGAGACACCAAAATGATTCTAGTCATCTAGTCTGTACCATTGACACCAAGACAGTCCGTACGTAATCGGGTTATTTTTACTATACCGAAACTTGCAGCTCTCCTCCAACGATATGGTTCAAGGTTCTTGCTTGAAATTATGGTTGCATTTGTAAATAACTTTTCTTTACGATCCAATTTGTAAAGATGAGAACCTTATGTTCAAGTAAACAAGAGATGTTAACTAGAGTTAAATGTAATTCATCTCTTGTTAAGTTAAACATCTTTTGGAAGCACAAGAAACTGGCCAAAGAAAGACAATTTGTCTCGATGTGAATTCAAATTAAAACTGGAGCGTTTTGGAGAAGCCCTAGAGCTATGTTGTGAGCGCAGCTAAGAGGGGAGTAAAAAAGAGAGAGATACAATGTAGAAAGTAAGCTAGAGAAAGAAATAGCCACTAAAAAGTGTAAACTTTTATGTTTCTCTTGAGAGTGTAACAGAGGGGATACGGAGAAGAGATCTCAAGTGTGAGACTCTTTCTCTGAGGGATTATGTCTTGTAACTTACTTATTCTAATGGATCCCCAGCTGTGACTTGGCCCAGACATAGTATCTATTGATGTGAACTGGGGTAACAAATGTTATGTGTTCTCTCTTCCCTTCTCACATTTCTCTCTTATCTTAAAGTCTCTGTTCTTTTCTCTGTTTTATTAAAAAGAGTTGGTGTTAATCACAAAGCATAAAACTTGAGGTGTTGTAGAGGTTAACGACATCTCAACACAATTCATTTAATATTTCAATTGACAGAAAAAAGATATTTTTTTTGTCAACGTGTGCAAACGCGTTTGAGATTGCCATATCTGGCTGATTAATAATTTAATATTTTTATTATAATATAAAAGTTTTGCAAACTTCATCAAAACTTTGCCACATCTCTACAAATACGCGTACGAGTCTCTGACGAAATCAACAAGTAGAGGAAATTATCATATCCTGACATCAACAATGCCTCGAGTTCATCATTCTCTGTCAAATCAAGCCTTCCTCGTCCTTCTTCTCTTCTCTTCCATTGCCTCAGCAGCTATTGTCGAACATGTTCTCCACGTATTTACTCTTATTTCTCCTTTTCTTTTCTTTGCTCTATAAACTATAAATAAAATTTTAAAAAGTTACCGATTACTTTTCTTACAGTGGAACCTATATTAAACAAAATACTATTTTTTTTAATTTTTAACTTTTATTACCACTAAAAAATTAATTGCCAAAAAACTATTTTATATAATACTAATAACGACGTCTAAGAAACAGGTTAAAGACGTCGTGGTGACACCGTTGTGCAAGGAGCAAATGATACCGATAGTTAATGGAAGTCTTCCCGGTCCAACGATAAACGTTAGAGAAGGCGACACCCTTGTCGTTCATGTCATTAACAAGTCAACTTACAATGTAACCATCCACTGGTAATTAAAAGTAACTTATTGATCATCTAGAAATCATTTTATATATATCAATATTATTTCATCAAGTAATTAACTTCTTAGGGAATTTTTTTTTTTTGGTGTTAATAAAAGTTATTTCTTGATTTCACACATATATATTTTAGGCATGGAGTTTTTCAGCTGAAGAGCGTATGGATGGACGGTGCGAATATGATAACTCAATGTCCGATTCAACCAAGTAACAATTTCACGTATCAATTTGATATCACCGGACAAGAAGGTACATTGTTGTGGCATGCACACGTCGTTAATCTACGTGCCACTATTCACGGGGCTCTAATTATCCGTCCCCGATCCGGCCGTCCTTACCCTTTCCCTAAACCATACAAGGAAGTTCCTCTCATTTTTCGTAAGCATTTCTCTTCTCTTTTAAGACGAAATCAGTTTTGGGACAGCGACGATTCTCGACTATAGTTTAAATTCTAAATATTATAGTTATTCAATATTTGTTCAAATATATTGTTTTTTCAAAAGCTGTCTTTTACAAGTTGATACGACTTTCTCGATTCTACGCCACATTGTGACGAGTATTACAAGTTGGCTTGGTTTTAATATATAAACATCCACCAAATATGTATATATTATGATAGTATTCAAATTGTTAATTAATTTGTTTTCTTAAATATTGATCATGCAAGAACAATGGTGGGACACAGATGTTAGACTTCTCGAACTACGGCCAGCTCCGGTTTCTGATGCTTACCTCATCAATGGCCTCGCCGGAGATTCATATCCTTGCTCTAAGAATAGTAAAACGCACTCTTCACTTAAATTATTTTTGTAAATGATCGACTTCCATATTAATTGACACAACACAATTGTTTACAAAAAAAAACATAATTTCTTTCGTTTTTTTTCCGCTTCGATAGGAATGTTTAACCTCAAAGTTGTACAAGGAAAAACATACTTGCTAAGGATTATAAACGCAGCACTCAACACTCACCTCTTCTTCAAAATAGCCAATCACAACGTTACAGTTGTTGCTGTAGATGCTGTCTACACGACGCCGTACCTCACCGATGTGATGATCTTAACACCGGGACAAACAATTGACGCAATTCTCACCGCTGACCAGCCCATTGGAACGTACTACATGGCCATCATCCCTTACTTTAGTGCCATCGGGGTACCGGCATCCCCCGACACCAAACCCACCAGAGGCTTAATCGTCTACGAGGGTGCTACGTCATCATCATCGCCAACAAAGCCGTGGATGCCTCCGGCGAATGACATACCCACCGCTCATAGGTTCTCCTCGAACATCACTAGCCTCGTGGGTGGACCTCACTGGACGCCGGTGCCTCGTCACGTGGACGAGAAGATGTTCATAACGATGGGGCTTGGCTTAGACCCATGTCCTTCGAACGCCAAGTGTGTTGGACCGTTAGATCAAAGGTTAGCTGGATCTCTAAACAACCGCACTTTTATGATTCCGGAGAGAATCTCTATGCAAGAGGCTTATTTTTACAACATTACTGGAGTCTACACTGACGATTTTCCCGACCAACCACCGCTTAAATTTGATTTCACAAAATTTGAACAGCATCCCACCAATTCTGACATGGAGATGATGTTTCCGGAAAGAAAGACTAGCGTCAAGACAATTAGATTTAATTCTACAGTGGAGATCGTTTTGCAGAACACGGGAATACTAACCCCGGAGAGCCACCCCATGCACCTTCACGGTTTCAACTTCTATGTGTTAGGTTATGGATTTGGTAACTATGATCCTATTCGTGATGCAAGAAAGCTTAATCTATTTAACCCGCAAATGCACAATACCGTTGGTGTACCACCAGGTGGATGGGTTGTCCTCAGATTTATCGCTAATAATCCTGGTTAGTAACATTTCTATATGTTTAGTATTTACACCAATTAGATATTAATCGATGGATTAATAAGAATATGAAATTGTTTTTTTGCAGGTATATGGCTGTTCCATTGTCACATGGATGCACATTTACCATTAGGAATTATGATGGCTTTCATAGTTCAAAATGGGCCAACCCGGGAAACGAGTTTGCCATCTCCACCGTCGAATCTTCCGCAATGCACTCGGGATCCTACGATCTATGACTCTCGGACGACTAATGTTGATATGTCTTACTAAAAGTAGCAAAGTTCGTTTAAGAAAATAAATTACATTTACTGTTGACTATCAATCGTAGTCATTGTATCCACATTTTTCGAAATCATTGTTTCTTAAAATTCAGTATATTTCTTGTGTTTATTTACGACCATGCTTCCATTTCTCTACACGTTCCCAATCCAAGACTCCGAGTCTCCGACATTCAAAACATTACTCTGAACGCTCTCTTCACCTCTATCCATACGGAGATAACCTGCCAACTTGGACATATATTTCACTGGCTATGATACGAAAATTAATAAGATTATTATTTATATATTTAACAATGGCAAAAAAAAAAATGTCAAACGGATATAATATCTGTTGGTTACTTGTGTCGTTAGGTCATGAATCATACTTGCTATAATTTTATTGTTAATTTAACACTATTTTCGAAATATATCGTAGTAATAATTGTTCACAAAAAATAATAATAATAATAATTGTTCACAAAAAAAAAATCGTAGGTAATAGTTAACCCCTTTTTTTGTTTGTTCGCGATTCAATGTATGGAAGTTTTTTTCATTATATTCTATAGTGGTTAATGCATTAATGGAACGATCGGTTCAGAGATTTATGTATAAGGTTTTTTTTTTCATAACAATAAAAAAAAAGGATAAATGGGCTACAAATACGCTTTAGACCTAATGGGTTAAACTTTATCATCTAGCCCAATAATCTTCAATCGAAGCAACTGTGGCGAAAAATGTCGTTATAGAAAAGAAAAGTAATTATTTTCTTATCATTAGCTAATCCATTGTTTTCGCCTGGCAAGTCATACAATATAATTGACTGATTCTTTTGATTAATAAAGCTAATGAGTAATGACAAGTCCATCAATATTTACATGAAAAAATCAAGTTTTTATTCTTTACATTTATTTATAAATTAATATGTAAGGGGTGGGTAAAGATGTGTTGGAGTCAGTAATCAAATGCAACTGGCATTAAGTATATTAGTTTTCCTGATTTATATTGATCTCTTAAGTCCTGAGTCTTACTAAGCACGCACAACGGTACACATGACAATTTCGCCTTTTAAATTAAATCGATCTCGTGATTCACATGGCAGAGTTACTTAGCTGTATAATGTTTATGTGTGCCGCTGACTCGAGAAGATTTTTTTTTAAAAAAATATAGAATATGGTAATGTTAATTACTAAATGTAAGCTTCAAATGTTTTCATGTAAGAACGGGAATATAAGGTTGAATTAGTTCGAAAACAAAGAAATTTGGATTAAATTTGTAGTTATATATTTGTTCGTGATCAGAAAAACAATAAATTAGATTTTAGAAGCAATCATTAGGGGTGGACATTTGATTATTTGGTTCCGTTCGGGCATAAATGATTACACTTTTGTTATATAAAAAGGGATGATCCTTTATCAAAAAAGGGATGATCAAAGTACTTTTTCATATATAACCTCTTTTCAGATGGAGTATATTTTTTACAACACTGAAAGTGCAATCAAATTTGTATATAAACTAAAAACATAGTTGTTACAATATAATTATAAATCTAACAGCTTCTTTTGCAACGAATTACCTTATTTTTGGGGTGTTTCATAAAAAAGGTGTTTAACTTTATATTATATCATCTATTTAAACACTTATGATGAGTTTAATTGTTCAATTCATAAGTTTTGTCCAATTAACTAGTTTTCTTTTTTGATAACCTCCAATTTATAAGTTGAAAGAGAGAATTACAAATTTTGTTGAAAATTCTGCATTAAAAATACAAAAGCAAATTTTATAAAACAAAACTAAATAAATTTGAGGTAGTATTAATACTAGTTTTAACATGTGACATAACCCTAAAGAAAATTACAGTATATAATGACTAATCCCTGAGGGAAGTTTGCTATTTTTTTTTTTTGGTTGGTCAACGACGTGTTCAATCGTGTCTAGATTGCCATTTCTGGCAAATTAATAATTGAATAATAATATAGTATTTTAGTTTTGCCATCTCTCTCTATTAGTTCGTTCTATAAATACGCGTACGAGTCTCTCACAAAATCACAAGTGGGGCAAATTATCCTTACATTAACAATGCCTCGACTTCATCATTATCTCTCAAATCAAGCGTTCCTCGTCCTTCTTCTCTTCTCTTCCATTGCCTCAGCAGCTGTTGTCGAACATGTTCTCCACGTATTTACTCTTATACCACTTTCTCTCCCTTTTTTAATAACCTAACCAAAATTTTCGAAATATTAACTATTAATTTTATTACTGTGGGAACTATATTATATTACCAATTTCCATTTTATATACTAGTCATTTATTTCTTAAAATCGGAAAGTTGTTGAATTGCGTGTGTTTGTGTTTTCTTTTCCTCGATTTCAGAAATTAATACCGTATTTGATGGATCTCTAATCTATGAGCCCCGATTTTTAGTTTTTAACTTTGCCGGTAAAAAACATTTAATAGTAACACAATACTAATAACGACGTCTAACCAACAGATCCAAGACGTCGTGGTGAAACCGTTATGCAAGGAGCAAATAATACCGGCAGCTAATGGAAGTCTTCCCGGCCCAACGATAAACGTTAGAGAAGGCGACACTCTTGTGGTTAATGTCATTAACAACTCAACTTACAATGTAACCATCCACTGGTAATTAGATAACTTATTGATCTCATTACTATTGTTTTTTTTCTTTATAATGGAAGTCGATTTCAATATCATTTCATCAACTAATTACTGACTTTTTAGATGTTAATAAAAGTTATTTCTTAATTTCACACATATATGTATAGGCATGGAGTTTTCCAGTTGAAGAGCGTATGGATGGACGGTGCGAATATGATAACTCAATGTCCGATTCAACCAGGTTACAACTTCACATATCAATTTGATATCACTGGACAAGAAGGTACATTGTTATGGCACGCACACGTCGTTAATCTACGTGCCACTCTTCACGGGGCTCTAGTCATCCGTCCCCGATCCGGCCGTCCTTACCCTTTTCCTAAACCCTACAAGGAAGTTCCTATCGTTTTTCGTAAGTATTTCCCTCTTTTTTTTGCAAAGTCGAAATCAATTTTGTGACAGCGACAATTCTCGATTATAGTGATTCAATATAATAGTAAAAGCAACATATCTCAAAAAAAATATAGTTTTTTCAAACAGCTGTCTTTTACAAGTTGATACAACTTTCTCGATCTACGCCACATTCTGACGAGTATTATGACCAAGTTGGTTCGGTTTTAATAAATATCCACTAAAGATAATTATATATATATACAATATAAAGAAATTATGATATATAGGATTCATAATTATCAATTAACTTTGTTTGAATTTTTTTATTATGCAAGAACAATGGTGGGACACAGATGTTAGACTTCTCCAATTACGGCCAGCTCCGGTTTCTGATGCTTACCTCATCAATGGCCTCGCCGGAGATTCATATCCTTGCTCTGAGAATAGTAATACTCACTCTTTACTTGAATCAAAAGTTACTTTTTATTGTAAATTGTTTACAAAAAACAGAATTAACTTTTATTTTTATTTTTGGCTTTGGTAGGAATGTTTAACCTCAAAGTTGTACAAGGAAAAACATACTTGCTAAGGATCGTAAACGCAGCACTCAACACTCACCTCTTCTTCAAAATAGCCAATCACAACGTCACAGTTGTCGCTGTAGATGCTGTCTACTCGACGCCGTACCTCACCGATGTGATGATCTTAACGCCGGGACAGACCGTTGACGCACTTCTCACCGCCGACCAGGCCATTGGAAAGTACTACATGGCCACCCTCCCTTACATTAGTGCCATTGGGATACCAACCCCCGACATCAAACCCACCAGAGGCTTAATCGTCTACCAGGGTGCCACGTCATCATCATCGCCAGCGGAGCCGTTGATGCCTGTGCCGAATGACATGTCCACCGCTCATAGGTTCACCTCAAACATCACTAGCCTCGTTGGTGGACCACACTGGACACCAGTCCCTCGTCACGTGGACGAGAAGATGTTCATAACCATGGGGCTTGGCTTAGACCCATGTCCAGCGGGCACCAAGTGTATTGGACCGTTAGGTCAAAGGTATGCTGGTTCTCTCAACAACCGCACTTTTATGATCCCGGAGAGAATCTCTATGCAAGAGGCTTATTTTTACAACATTAGTGGCATCTACACCGACGATTTTCCCAACCAACCACCGCTTAAATTTGATTACACAAAATTCGAACAACGTACCAATAATGACATGAAGATGATGTTTCCGGAAAGAAAGACTAGCGTCAAGAAAATTAGATTTAATTCTACAGTCGAGATCGTTTTGCAGAACACGGCTATAATCTCCCCGGAGAGCCACCCCATGCACCTCCACGGTTTCAACTTCTATGTGTTAGGTTATGGATTTGGTAACTATGATCCTATTCGTGATGCAAGAAAGCTTAATCTATTTAACCCGCAAATGCATAATACCGTTGGTGTACCACCAGGCGGATGGGTTGTCCTCAGATTTATCGCTAATAATCCTGGTTAGTAACATGTTTTTTTTATAAAGTATATATATATATATATATATATATTTAATATCTAGTATCAACGCCAAATATATGTTAATCGATGGGTTAATATGAATATGAAATTGTATATTTGCAGGTGTATGGCTGTTCCATTGTCACATGGATGCACATTTACCATACGGGATTATGAGTGCTTTCATAGTTCAAAACGGGCCAACTCCGGAAACGAGCTTGCCATCTCCACCGTCGAATCTTCCGCAATGCACTCGGGATCCTACGATCTATGACTCTCGGACGACTAACATTGATTTGTCTTACTAAAAGTAATTTAGGTTCGTTTTCCATTTTTAAATAAAAAAAATACATTTACAATTTTCACATTTTTGGAAATCATTGTTTCTTAAAATTTCAGTATTTTTCTTGAGTTGATTTATGAAAAATTCTGGTCACCAGTGCACTACAATGCTTGAACTGATTTGTACGAGAGACAATTATTTTATCTATATAAAAATGTTATTTTTGAACATTTTTGTTTATGTATTTCTTCAACTCTAAGCAAATCAATATATGTGTAGAGTTGATAGTGTAACTTTAATAGTAGTGTATACTCTTATGATTTAAGTCTTTTTGGACACAACACAAGAGCATACAACGTTAGGAATTTATAAGAAAGATAACGATCATTAGATACTCTCTATCTGTGTCCTGAGTTTAGACTCTACCAACGGGAGATAGCGGCGGAGCCATAGGAGAAGAAGATTTTCCGGTGGTCTTTGCCTTGGAAGCACATGTTAGTACCGTCACACACACAAAAAACGCTTGTAACGGTGAAACAAACGAACCAAACTCCACCCTATAGATCCCTGTCTTCAGCTCTGTCATCGCCAAAGCTGGACTCGAGTCTTGTTCACTCACTTCCTGCAAATGTAAAACGACTACTCTCAAGAACACGGCATAAAAAATAGAAAAGCAAACACATATTTTTTATATGAAATGGGTTTGCAGGAAAATCTTAGAAAAAGGTTTTGGTTAAGTTATGTTTATATTACCTGATCGAAAAGTGTGAAGCTTTGGTTGAATTTATGGAGGACTGTTTTGTTGGAGAGGACATGTAGTTTACATCCAACATCCCAGCCACCGCAGTCGCATAACCCTCCAGACCTCCACCGGCTAATCAATGGCGACGGTGCTCCTTTCTCGGGGAAGCTGTGAACGCCGCCTGGAATTATCACACTAGTTTCCTCGAAGCTGGTATAGCTTCCTTCGACAGGCTTCTTCTTGATCACTACAGCTGCAACCTCCTTCCTCCCTTTTACTTGCTCTGATTCGTCAAACAGAACTGACTCTGTGATCAAAGATTTCTGCTCTGATATATCTACGCTCATTGAGTTTCCCAACTGCATTTGACCGATTATGTTGTAGACGAACCCGCAATGTTTCTCTCTGTGTCCATGGATTAGCCAGCTTCCACTTTTTTTCTTTTTGACTTCATTAACAGAGTAGAATGTGCAGTACTGAACAGAATCATCTTTGAACGATGAATCTGAGCTTTTCATTGTAGCCCCGAGAATGCTCCTGCTGCTGCTGCTGTTATCATCGACCACAAATTGAAACAAAGGGATGCCATTTCTGATTGTGAGCTGAAAAATAGCTAGGGTTCTCGATGCATCCTGCTTCTTTTCATCTTGAAGTGGTACGTTGCTGTTGGTTATTGGCTTTGGATTGGAAGAACTTGATCTTGCTTTTGATGGAAGAACACTTTCAGAGGCTTTTGGTTTCAGTAAAGGGTCAAGAAACCGCCTTAGAGGGCTAACTCGAGATCTGCAATGAGTGTTCTGGTTCTCCGGGTTACTTGACTGAGATGGACAAACTGAACCATCAAATCTCATAGAACCAGACATAATGGTATCCTCAGAAGAACTCAAAGGTTGGCCGGCTGAAATATCTTTCAGGCTGAAATTTCGGCTGAGACGACCAAAACTAAAACTAAATCGCTTGCTTGGTGAAGGGTGTCTCTCCTTTCTGGATTCATCTTCAGGAAATTCTCGATCAAATATCCTTGAAGTTGTCTTTGAATGCCTTTTCCCACCTCTTTTACCAGAAAGATCAGTACCAAGAGGCAACATCATATCTTCAGAATCTCTCTCTAAGTCGAAAGAGAGTGGACAGGAACTAGGAATTTGAGATCTCAATCCGAAAGAGCTATTGATTCCGTCGGAAAAGTCTAGAGAGCGGTTAACCTCCCTTGAGATTTGAGGCTCACCGGAAAGAGTGCTTCGGGACTGTTTTCTTGATCGAAGGAGAAAAATGTTGCTGAACTCCTGCTTTTCAGAAGTAAGACCAGCTTCCGAATCGCCAATGATCTTCTCATCCCCATCTAACTTCTCAACACATTCTTTAGCTCTTTCTCTTGCTTCCTTTGCATGTATCTCCCCTGCTCTCTTCTGAGTCTCTTTATCCCGGAAAAGTGACCCCGCAGAGTTTCCCATTTCTGACGATAAACCTGTAGTGGATTCCCGGTTTGAATGCGTTCTTCTGCTCTTCCTCGGTTCTACTCCTTTGTGATCTCTACCAGAGGACTTATAGCTACAAGTTGCTATTTCCTGCTTATTTAATGAATCCCTAGAAGCCAGCTGAGGTTCTAGAGAATATTGAAGATCCCGGGAAGCTTTAACTTTACCGAGATTCGAACAAGTATGCACTTGGTCATCAATCTTACACCTATTAGCCGAGTCATTGGGAACTACTACTCCTGAAGTAGAAGTAGTAGCAATAGTAGACACTTTTCTCTCACTTCTTCCTGATATTTCACCGCCTTTTGCTCGACCATGCTTCCATCTCTGTAGACTTTCCCAATCCAAGACTCCAACATTCAAAACATTACTTTGATGAACGCTTTCTTCACCTCTCTCTATACGTTGGAGATAACCTGGCAACTTGGACATATATTTCACAAGCTCATCATTATGTTCCAAACTCTTATTGACACATTCCTTTCGACGACTATGACTTGAACGTTTCGTTTTCACCCGATTGTCATTGTCTGTGCCACTTGCTTTACCCTCCTTTTCTGCCATCTCTGATGTTCTTTAGCCCTGCTACAGAATATCTCTAAACTCAATTCTTGTAGCCATTATTGATCTACAAAGAAGAAGCAATGAAACTTATCTCCATTAAACAAATATAGCAATAAATAAAGAAACTTTCACTATGATTACGTACACACTCTCAGATTTATGCATAAACTAAATCACGAGAGACTCGGATATTATTGACCACAATGTAGAAAAGACTAATTCAATTCCAACTCTTGACAAAAAAAATGAAAAATGAAACCTTTATTAGCAAAGATTTCGAAACAAATGTCGTACAGTTTCACAACCGATAAAGTAATAGAGGAAACAGCATTCAAGCTCGAAAAACCCTAAATTTAAGCTGCTCTAATCCTAACCTTTCTTATTCACCAAATCAAAGCAAGCCTCACTAGACACTACTTGTGTTCTCGGAAAAGAAAACGAATATAGAGGAGAAAAGAAACATACCCATTAGTACTATTTACCAAAAATCCACAAACATTTCATTAAACTGAGACTCGAGTTGGTGGCAGATATCGTCGAAGAGAAGAAAACAAAAAGAAAAGCATAATCTGGAGCTAAAAGGGAACAACAACAAGAACGTGGAGTAGAAGCAAAATCGAAAAACACAACCACGGAAATCAAGATTCACTAAACCCAATCTCTTCTCAGATTAACGTAAATCGAGAAAGCCTTAGTAAGGAATCGAACAAGTTGCAGAGAATCTCTTTCGCCGCTTATTAGAGGAAGAAAGAAAGAGAAAGAGAGGCCTTCGTGTGAGAATCGTACGGTCTACGTTAATAGTTGTTGAGGACGTAAGATTAATCGTGTGGTTGATATTTATTTGTTGAAAGAGGTGGGGCCTATTAGGAGACTTCCGTTTTGTTTCTCTCTTCGTTACGAATCCCCATACACAAATTAGTGCTGACATCAGCAGTAATAAGTTTCTTATCTTTTCCTCACTTTTTCTACTTTTGTTATTTTGTCCGTTACGGCTTTAGAAACTTCAATAATTTTTTCGGTAATATGTGATGACAAAAATAAACACAATATTAATCTGTATTTAAGTTTTTTTCTATGTCGACGACGAGAAAAAAATAATCTGTGTTAGATCATAGATGCTAATCTTTACTTGATTATGAAGTATATATATAACTTTCTGTTGCTATTTGCACATGTATGCCACCACAATTTTACATGTCTAATTGTTGATGGATAAACAAATCATGTTTTTTTTTTCTGCACGAGGAGCTTGTAATTTGTTTGACTAAACAGCATCACGGCGAGGCGGCACCGGAAAAAGTTCAGAAATCTCATGGGACTTTGGCTTGTTTGAAGCTTCACTCCTCTGCTTTTCCATCTTTATATTTCCTTGTTTTTTACCTTTTTTTGGCAAGGGTCTATTTCTTATGGTAATCAAAATGTAAATCCAAAACTATCTTTCATTTATATGATATTAACCTTTTAGCAAAAAAAAAAAAAAGAGCACTTTGAGCTGTGATCCAATTAGATATTGTCAATAATCTCAATAAAGCAAAAGGACTCTACTTTTGTTTTCTTTTCTCTTACTATTATGATATCACACGTAAACTTTATTTGAGTATTCACCAGTTTAATTGGTTATGCAGAATATTATTTATTTCAACAGACCGGTTAACATTATACCAATTGTATATATACTATACTGTGTACAGATTGTTTTATCAAATAAGATGAGAAATTGTCTAACAAACTTTTCTCTCTCGATCTTCAATCTCACCATCGCTATAAATAACTTCTTCCAAACTGGTAACACAGACGCGTCCCCGCCCGTTTCTAGTGACTTGGGATGAACCTTGGCCATTTCCTTGATGCTATATATTCTTTATGATGCGTGTTTGAGTTGCTGTCGAAAGAGAGATCAAGTAGACGAGCTTACCAAACAACATAGCAAGAAGTACCTACCTACCGTTCCTTTTCTATATCATCTCACCAAGATCCCGTAGGGACCCTAAACAAACCCTTTCATCTCTCTTTCGGCTACTCTTTCTTCTTGTCGCCATGATCCCCACATGATGGTATTTATTCTTCAAGCTGCGTTCCAT
The DNA here is from genome assembly GCF_000001735.4 of Arabidopsis thaliana. Taxonomy (NCBI): domain Eukaryota; kingdom Viridiplantae; phylum Streptophyta; class Magnoliopsida; order Brassicales; family Brassicaceae; genus Arabidopsis; species Arabidopsis thaliana. The sequence continues at coordinate 8,556 of NC_003076.8, read as the reverse complement.
TGGGTTATAAACTTTATGGATATAATGGGCCTAGTATCCACTAAAAAGGCCCATATTATAAAATGGCCCAATTGGTTCCGGCAACATGGAGTGGACTGTGAATTTCCTGCCTGTAAAACTGTAAAGACAGAGAGAAGAGCACTCCCCAGTCTCAGTGGTGCGGTGAGGAGAGCTTCGTTGTCTTCCCCATTGCAATTAGGGTTTTCAAAACGGGTAATCGAATTCGGTGGTGCTCGGCTTTGAAATTGAGGATGAGATCCTTTCCACTTCCTTCTACCTGCTGACAATGGGCAACTGCGGTACTAGAGACGAGGCTGCCGTCTTCACTCCTCAAGCTCAAGGTTTCTCTTTCTCTCTATCTCTGTCTCTCGCCGTTTCTTTTTTCCTGATCTCTCTCCTCTTTGGTTCACCTCGCAGCCCAACAGCTCCAGAAGAAGCACTCCCGATCCGTCTCAGATCTGAGCGATCCATCCACTCCTCGCTTCCGAGACGACTCTCGCACTCCTATTTCGTATGCCCAAGTCATCCCCTTTACTTTGTTTGAGCTTGAGACCATCACCAAGAGCTTCCGCCCAGATTATATACTCGGAGAAGGTGGTTTCGGTACCGTCTACAAGGGTTACATTGATGACAATCTCCGCGTCGGCCTCAAGTCTCTCCCTGTTGCCGTCAAGGTCCTTAACAAGGAGGGACTCCAGGGTCACCGTGAATGGCTTACAGAGGTCAACTTCCTCGGCCAACTCCGTCATCCCAACCTCGTCAAGCTTATTGGTTACTGCTGCGAGGACGATCACCGATTACTTGTTTATGAGTTCATGCTGCGAGGCAGTCTTGAGAATCACCTATTTCGAAGTAATCCCCGCACCCTTCTCCATTTTTTGAAGTCTCTGTTCATTCCTACATATACAAGCTTATTCTGCCTTTTAGTCTTGTCATACTCGTCTCTTATTTAACCAAGTCACCATGGGCTCTCTCTTCAGAAACCACAGCTCCGCTATCTTGGTCTAGAAGGATGATGATTGCTCTTGGAGCTGCGAAAGGCCTTGCTTTCCTCCACAATGCTGAAAGACCGGTTATTTATAGGGATTTCAAGACTTCCAATATACTGCTTGACTCCGTAAGCAGTTATTCTTTTCTTTCTGCTTTGCCAAAGTTGCTCCAAGATATTGGGAATACCTTTCCACAACTAATATATCCTTGATTGGGCTGATGAACCTTCAGGACTACACCGCCAAGCTTTCAGATTTTGGCTTAGCTAAAGCTGGACCCCAGGGTGATGAAACCCATGTATCAACTCGAGTTATGGGTACTTATGGCTATGCTGCCCCAGAATATGTGATGACTGGTATGACCTGCATAATATAGCGAGATGTATCCCATTCAACTTATTTTCTTAGATGCATACACAATCTTGACGAGCTATCCTGCAATGTCTTTTTTCACGGGAGCGATGATCAATTATTGATTTAGGTCCTACCGTTTAAATCACTTTAGTTAACTGAATGTGGGTCTCTATTTCTCCTGCAATTCAGTGCCACATACAGAAAATAAGATATTGCAGGAGCTAATTCTATCTCTCTGCTTTAGTAGTTTGCTATTAGTTAACATATAGGACTGTGGCTGTTGAGAATGTTGAGCCGTGCACATATATGCACTTGTTTTCACAACATCATTTCGAGCTACATAGTCTCTCTTTTTGCATGACAATAAGTGCTTAGACCATTACACAAATAAACACTAACTTGACTCTAATACTAATGCACTAGGACACTTGACGGCCAGAAGTGATGTATACAGCTTTGGAGTTGTTCTTCTAGAGATGTTGACAGGAAGAAAATCAGTGGATAAGACAAGACCTAGCAAAGAGCAGAACTTGGTTGATTGGGCTCGGCCAAAGCTGAATGATAAAAGAAAACTGCTGCAGATAATTGACCCAAGACTGGAGAACCAATACTCTGTCAGGGCAGCTCAGAAGGCATGCAGCTTGGCGTATTATTGTCTTAGCCAGAACCCGAAAGCTAGGCCATTGATGAGCGATGTGGTTGAGACTTTGGAACCTTTGCAGTGTACTGGTGATGCCCTGATCCCTTGTGCAACTACTACAGCTGGAGCTGCATTTGCAATGGGAGGGGTGCCTGATTACAGAATGCACCGGAGGTTTGCAAAGAACGTTGGGCCAGGTGCAATTTGCCGGTCACCCAATCCAAATTATTCACCGGGTGGACCTGCAGCATGCAGAGTTCGGTGATTAGTGTCAAGTGTATATAATCCGTTTCGCTGTGTCTCCTTTTCCGTAATTTCTCTCAGAGCCAAACATCTGGTTGCTAAAAATCGTGGATGCACGTTGTTTTTGTTGTTGTTGATGCTGCTGTTTATTGCCACTTTACTGTGTTGATCTGTCTAGAGTCTTGTATGATTATGAATGAGTGTGGTTCTTGTTTAATCCGCACTCTGATGCAGTATGCTTGTAGTAGTCGACACTTATTCACTCCAAGGTGAATTTTTTTTGTGTAAGCAGATATGGTTTTCTAACAAGTGGACATTCTCCAGCCATAATGGTTTGGTAGGGTTGCACATTGTACTTACTGGGCGAAGAGAAGATAACATATCAATGAACAGTAGACATATGATGCTATTAATACACATGTGATTGGAAATAGTTGTTGCCTTAGCTGTGTATGATTGGACTTGTAGAATCTGGTGGAGTGACCCACTAAACCATGTCTCTTTTTATCCACCACACAGATCTTGGTATCGCCTAATCTTTCTAGAGCGACTGGGAGAAGTATGGAGTCTAGCTTGCATAGTGTGATTTTCTTAGGTTTGCTTGCGACGATTCTGGTTACGACCAATGGCCAAGGTGAATATGTGTATGCACATTGTTTCTTTTGACAGTCCTCACCAAAAATTGTTTCTTTTGACAGTAGTTAAAAATAGTAGTGAATATGGGATATCATCTGGGATCATGTGTTATGTGTAGGAGACGGGACGGGGCTAAATGCAGAAGAAATGTGGCCAGTGGAGGTGGGGATGGAGTATAGAGTATGGAGGAGAAAGCTGATGACGCCATTGGAGCTGTGCTTGGAGTGCAAATGCTGCTCCTCCACCACTTGTGCCACCATGCCTTGCTGTTTCGGCATCAATTGCCAGCTTCCCAACAAGCCATTTGGCGTTTGTGCCTTTGTTCCCAAGTCATGCCATTGTAATTCTTGCTCCATTTGACTGTATTTTTGCTTCTACCAACATGATGCTATAAACTAGATTCAGAAAATGGTATAAAATTTAACCTTGTACCAAAAAAAAAAAAAAAAAAAACTAGATTCACAGATTTTCTGTGCACTCTTCGATTCATCATCATAATTTCACAAAACATTAAACAAAGACGACGATAGTAAATAAAGGCTCAGTGGGCTTGAATAAAGGACCAGTGGGCTTGAATAAAGGCCCAGTGGGTATTGTATAAGCCTTTTGGGAAGAGCGAATATGCGGCCTAGTCGTCGTCCAACATTTTTCGTCGATCATAATCAATAAGTCTTCTTCTTCGCCGGCAGAGAGAGAATTTGCTTGGCTTGGCGGTGGCATGGAGCTCTGGATTTGTGTGTGAGTGAGTAGATCGCGCAAAGAATCTGAAAATGGCGTCAACGGAAGGCCTTATGCCTATCACCCGGGCTTTTCTCGCTTCTTACTACGACAAATATCCTTTCTCTCCTCTTTCCGACGACGTTTCTCGGCTTTCCTCTGACATGGCATCTCTGATTAAGCTATTGACCGTCCAATCTCCCCCTTCACAAGGTTTCCGATCCACCTATTTATTTATAGCTTCTGCTTTTGAATTCATTCACTAATAAAAATGTGTTTATGGTTCGTCGTTTTATAGGGGAAACTTCCCTGATTGACGAAGCAAACCGTCAGCCCCCTCACAAAATTGATGAGAATATGTGGAAAAATAGGGAGCAGATGGAGGAGATACTGTTTCTTCTGTCACCATCTCGCTGGCCTGTTCAGGTGAATCTTAGTATCGTTTTGTGTCCATGTTGCCTCTACTTCGCCTGCTTCTGGTGACTTGAATTCTCTCTTTGTTTTGGGCAGCTTCGGGAACCTTCCACATCCGAAGATGCTGAATTCGCTTCTATTTTGCGGACTCTCAAGGACAGTTTTGATAACGCATTCACTGCTATGATTTCCTTCCAGACGAAGAATTCCGAGCGCATATTCAGCACAGGTATAAATTCTAAGCAGACACTGTTGGTATACATAGAATTTATTACCACACGAGTGTTATTTACCTTTTTCTGCAGTAATGACCTACATGCCTCAAGATTTCCGGGGAACGCTCATCAGACAGCAGAAGGAGAGGTCGGAGAGGAACAAACAGGCGGAGGTTGATGCGTTGGTCAGCTCTGGAGGGAGCATACGCGACACATATGCTCTTCTTTGGAAGCAGCAAATGGAGAGGTGAGAGAGCCTGGTTGTTTCTGATTTCTTAATTGCTGCTTTGCTTGTGATTTTCTTCAGAGAGTCTGGCTTATGCATCCATTGACCTTTCTTTAGGAGGAGGCAGTTGGCTCAGCTAGGCTCTGCCACTGGTGTCTACAAAACCCTGGTCAAGTACTTGGTAGGGGTTCCACAGGTAGGCTTACCCGTCTCTACTCTTTCTGGCAAAGCTCTTCATCTTCCACCGTGTCTTTATGGCTAATTTTCTTATTCTTATCCGCCAATAGTCCTCATGATTCTTCTTCGCTCATACCTTGTAGGTGTTGTTGGATTTTATTCGACAAATAAACGATGATGATGGGTATGTACCATGGTCTCATTTAAATTACACAATGAGTGTTTGCCAGAAGGTTCAGGTTGCATATGAATCTTTAACTGACAGAATTAATGTTCTAATGTAAAGGCCAATGGAAGAACAGCGAGAACGTTATGGACCCCCTCTATACAGTCTCACAAAAATGGTGATCGCAATTCGGGTTTTCCTAACACTTCTGTGGGAAAGATATGATACCTTCAAACTGTAAGATAGTCCAAGAATATTTTCCATCTTTTGGTTTATTGTTGTTAAAGTAAGATTGCCTTAAATTACCACAAGTCAATAATAATCAGCGAGGTTGAAGTGCTCCATGAACTTTTTCATTTAGAGGTAGTGAAATTTTATTATGTGTGTGATGAGCAGGAGTAAAGACCAAATGAATCTCCTGTCTGAAGCTGCTATAGTCTACACTTCTGAGTTTGAAAGATTCGTCACATTTATCAGGTACTTTCTCTCTTTCTATGGGCTTGGTCGTGGGTTGCTTTATTTTCTTTTGAGTATATGATGTACTTAACTTTTGAAACATTCCTTGGAAAGTTAAGGACAATTACGTTTATGTCTATTTTAAGGTTTGTTCTCCATTGTATTCTTTTATTAGTTTTCCTAGTATGCAAATTGCAAAGGCATGCGTTATTAGAGACAAATCTAATAAAGTGTTAGACATTATCTCGAATTCATTATTTTTGTGTTAATTTTCAGCTTTATTCGGTTTTGATTAAAATTTATATCCCCAGTTCCAACCTTAATTATGCTGGACGTCTTTAGGTATTGCTTTCTCACTATGGAGGGTCATTAACATTTTACTTTTTCAGCGATGTATTCGCCAATTCCCCCTTCTTTATTTCAGCTGATACAGCTGGCATATTGTGGTCAAGGTTAGCTTCCATCATTCACAAGATTCTCACTTCAATTCACGATTTCTAGCTCTAAGTGTTTATACTTCTTAGGGACAATGAGGAGTACAAGGAGATAATCGTTCAAGCTGGGAGAACCTATGAGGTAATATGTTCTCCGTAGATGCTTTTGGTTATTAATGAAACTGAAACTTATTGCCATTCTAAGACTCTTGACACTTGTTCCATCTGAAATTGTCATGTTCAAAAACGTGAAAAGTGATGTTGATGACTGTAGTATGTAGCATTCAGATTTTCTGCTGGCAGAAAAACGAAAGCATATGATAAGCACTTTCGTTTGAGTCTGGCGTAAGTATTGATGCATGTTCTTTTTGTTTATCTAGATCTCATTGATGGTGGAATCTGAAAATTCGTATATTGCTTGGGATTTCTCTTTGATGCAAGGCAAGATAAGCATGGTAATAATTTTTAAACCCCAATACGTAACCTTGAATCATTTGATTGCTTTTTCGGATGATTGAACTCGCGATATGTTTCCCCATCATGGTATTGATTTTTAAACCTGCAATATGTTTCCCAAGCATGGTATTGGGGTTCTTTCCCTCTTCACAGGGGTGTCTAGTTTGTTCTCTTATGAGTAGAGTTCAAGAATTCATGAAACTTAGTTTTTGGTCTCTGGATTGCATGTCGAGAACATCACACTCTCTCTAGCTGCCGTATATTAGATTTTTATTGTTGTATCTTTTGCTATTTTTGCCAGACTCTGGTTATCTTTGTTTTCATACATAGTATACAGCGTTATCTTGGTCTGTGATGAATCTTTTATGTAAAAGGACAAGAATGGTTATTTCTTGACATGATACGGGATCTAAGTTAGGTTCTCAGCTTCTGTTGTTTGTCCTCCGTTTATATTTCTGTTGTCTTTTACCAGGATATCGGATTTAGCGTGGAGTACATAAATGCTTCAGGGGAAAAGACTGTGAGTCTGCTCATTAATTTCCAAACTCTGGTTAAACTTTACTTTCGCATAGTATATATAATCTCGTACTCTATCAAATATTCATCCAGATAGTGTATTTCTGAGGGTTGATCATGAATTTTTCGTATTTCAGCTGATATTACCTTACCGTCGGTATGAAGCTGACCAGGTCAGTGCCCATGTGCATTTGTGGGGAAGCTTTTGGGTATTTTTTGTTGTTGTTATGAAGGTAATCGTTTTGGGGATCCACTGTGGTTATACCTGCAGGGCAACTTCTCTACGCTAATGGCTGGAAACTACAAACTTGTTTGGGATAATTCATATTCAACTTTCTTCAAAAAGGTAGGGCGATATTTACATTTTGGGGTAGACGGAGTAAATCAGTAACCCATTTTTCCATTGCGTTCATTAATTTGGATCTTTGCATTGGGCCGTTTCTTTTCCTCTGTGAAAGACTCTTCGATATAAGGTGGATTGCATAGCACCAGTAGTGGAGCCGGATCCAGAGCCGGAGCCGTTAAACTGAAAGTGGAAGATGAAGGTGGATTTTACAGTCATGAACACTCATCATTTCTTTGTAAAACGATAAAACTCTGAACCCTTTGAAATACATCAATGGAACTTAAATATCTGCTACCAGGAACATACTATTTTGTTTGCATTTACTTCAATTTCAATATCATTGCAGAAGGTGAAAATTGGCAAAGAGGAGATAACGGGCCGTCTAAATAGGCCGGTGTTGATGCTAATGGGCCCATTGCGGCTGGAAAATATTAAACTAAGTAGACAAGAAGGAATTAAAATGAGGAGGGTTGTTCTTATATTGATATTTTCACAAGGATAGTTGTTACAAGACGCAAAAATACAAATGTCCAAACAAGGAAAACTAAAGCCAACAGACAAAATAAAAGTCCTCAAAAAATAGAAGGAATAAAGTATAAATCTTAAGGGAAACAATAAATAAATAAAAAACAAAAAAAACTCTTCCTCAAAAGAACATGTGAATGAGATTTAAGAAGGATGCCCGCGACAATTCAACCCGCGGCAATCCAAAGATAACATCTACCATCTTCTATCATGATGAGAGCAGATCTCTCGAAACAAAGGACTTCATAACCCGGCAAGTAAGACACAAGAACCACAAACACGCTTCCGGATGCGACAACGACGACGAATGACACAATTCACATCACTTAGTCGAAATGTCGAATCACTTAGACAAAACATATAAATTAGTCAAAGCACTTATGCATAAAATTCAAATTGTCGAAGGCGCAAAAGTTATGCAAAACTCACAAAAATGGACTCACATGTTAGTCGAAGAACTTATGCAACACTTTATTCTAAACTAGATCCGTCCCTATGATTTACAAGGCTATAAGAAAAGAACAAAAATATGTTACTTTATACATGCTTATTGTAAAAAAATTTACTTTACACATATTCATAATAATAGAAATAAGGTAGGGTTACAATTCTTTTTAATGTTCACTTGAAATAAGGTTCAAGTTCTTTCTAATAGAAATTTAAAATAAAAAAAAAAAAAAAAAATAAGGTAGAGTGAACCTAACACTTGGAAGATTAGAAATTTGAGATGTTTGAGAACAAACTCATCCCTGACTCGACCACTAAACAACAAAACAAATTCAAAATTGTAAAGCCGCAAAACATAATTATAGGATAATCTGCCGCAAGCATGGGCTTGGCCCGCTTGTGCTCACGGCCGGCTCTAGTCTAAACACTTACGTCACTTTTGAACAAACACATAGTCGAGACTCTTATGCAAACTCACATGTTAGAAACACTTATACGTGACACTTTATGCAAACTCACAAACCCTATGGTTTAGAGTATAGGTTTTAAAGATTTATAGTATAGGTTTTAGGGTTTTAAGGTTGAGGGTACATGGTATA